>NW_026779991.1:0-60000 GCF_030144855.1 Hypanus sabinus | reverse complement strand
CCCTCCCTGGGAGTCTGTGGACGGACAGACCCCGATCACCCCTCCCTGGGACACTGTGGACGGACAGACCCCGATCACCCCTCCCTGGGACACTGTGGACGGACAGACCCCGATCACCCCTCCCTGGGACACTGTGGACAGACAGACCCCGATCTCCTCTCCCTGGGACACTGTGGACGGACAGACCCCCATCACACCTCCCTTGTTCACTCTGGACGGACAGACCCCGATCACCCCTCCCTGGGACACTGTGGTCGGACAGACCCCGATTACCCCTCCCTGGGACACTGTGGACGGACAGACCCCGATCACCCCTCCCTGGGACACTGTGGACGGACAGACCCCGATCACCCCTCCCTGGGACACTGTGGTCGGGGAGACCCCGATCACCCCTCCCTGGGACACTTTGGACGGGGAGACCCCGATCACCCCTCCCTCGGACACTGTGGACGGACAGACCCCGATCACCCCTCCCTGGGACACTGTGGACGGACTGACCCCGATCACCCCTCCCTGGGACACTGTGGACGGGGAGACCCCGATCACCCCTCCCTGGGAGTCTGTGGACGGACAGACCCCGATCACCCCTCCCTGGGACACTGTGGACGGACAGACCCCGATCAACCCTCCCTGGGACACTGTGGACGGGGAGACCCCGATCACCCCTCCCTGGGACACTGTGGACGGACAGACCCCGATCACCCCTCCCTGGGACACTGTGGACGGACAGACCCCGATCACCCCTCCCTGGGAGTCTGTGGACGGACAGACCCCGATCACCCCTCCCTGGGACACTGTGGACGGACAGACCCCGATCACCCCTCCCTGGGACACTGTGGACGGACAGACCCCGAACACCCCTCCCTGGGACACTGTGGACGGACAGACCCCGATCACCCCTCCCTGGGACACTGTGGACGGACAGACTCCGATCACCCCTCCCTGGGACACTGTGGACGGACAGACCCCGATCACCCCTCCCAGGGACACTCTGGACGGACAGACCCCGATCACCCCTCCCTGGGACACTGTGGACGGACAGACCCCGATCACCCCTCCCTGGGACACTGTGGACGGACAGACCCCGATCACCCCTCCCTGGGACACTGTGGACGGACAGACCCCGATCACCCCTCCCTGGGACACAGTGGACGGACAGACCCCGATCACCTCTCCCTGGGACACTGTGGACGGACAGACCCCGATCACCTCTCCCTGGGACACTGTGGACGGACAGACCCCGATCACTCCTCCCTGGGACACTCTGGACGGACTGACCCCGATCACCCCTCCCTGGGACACTGTGGACGGACAGACCCCGATCACCCCTCCCTGGGACACTGTGGACGGACAGACCCCGATCACCCCTCCCTGGGACACTGTGGACGGACAGACCCCGATCACCCCTCCCTGGGAGACTGTGGACGGACAGACCCCGATCACCCCTCCCTGAGACACTGTGGACGGACAGACCCCGATCACCTCTCCCTGGGACACTGTGGACGGACAGACCCCGATCACCCCTCCCTGGCTCACTGTGGACGGACAGACCCCGATCACCCCTCGCTGGGACACTCTGGACGGACAGCCCCGATCACCCCTCCCTGGGACACTGTGGTCGGACAGACCCCCATCACCCCTCCCTGGGACACTGTGGACGGACAGACCCCGATCACCCCTCCCTGGGACACTGTGGACGGACAGACACCGATCACCCCTCCCTGGGACACTGTGGACGGACAGACCCCGATCACCCCTCCCTGGGACACTGTGGACGGACTGACCCCGATCACCCCTCCCTGGGACACTGTGGACGGACAGACCCCGATCACCCCTCACTGGGACACTCTGGACGGACAGACCCCGATCACCCCTCCCTGGGAGTCTGTGGACGGACAGACCCCGATCACCCCTCCCTGGGACACTGTGGACGGACAGACCCCGATCAACCCTCCCTGGGACACTGTGGACGGGGAGACCCCGATCACCCCTCCCTGGGACACTGTGGACGGACAGACCCCGATCAACCCTCCCAGGGACATTGCGGACGGGCAGCCCCGCTCAGGGTCACTCCCAGGGACATTGCGGACGGGGCAGCCCGCTCAGGGTCACTCCCGGGGACATTGGGGACGGGGCAGCCCCGCTGAGGGTCACTCCCGGGGACATTGCGGACGGGGCAGCCCCGCTCAGGGTCACTCCCGGGGACATTGCGGTCGTGGCAGCCCCGCTCAGGGTCAGTCCCGGGGACATTGCGGACGGGGCAGCCCCGCTCAGGGTCACTCCCAGGGACATTGCGGACGGGGCAGCCCGCTCAGGGTCTCTCCCGGGGACATTGCGGACGGGGCAGCCCGCTCAGGGTCACTCCCGGGGACATTGCGGACGGGGCAGCCCGCTCAGGGTCACTCCCGGGGACATTGCGGAAGGGGCAGCCCCGCTCAGGGTCACTCCCGGGGACATTGCGGACGGGGCAGCCCCGCTCAGGGTCACTCCCGGGGACATTGCGGACGGGGCAGCCCCGCTCAGGGTCACTCCCGGGGACATTGCGGACGGGGCAGCCCCGCTCAGGGTCACTCCCGCGGACATTGCGGACGGGGCAGCCCCGCTCAGGGTCACTCCCGGGGACATTGCGGACGGGGCAGCCCCGCTCAGGGTCACTCCCGGGGACTCTGCGGACGGGGCAGCCCCGCTCAGGGTCACTCCCAGGGATAAATTGCGGACGGGGCAGCCCCGCTCAGGGCCACTCCCGGGGACATTGCGGACGGGGCAGCCCCGCTCAGGGTCACTCCCAGGGACATTGCGGACGGGGCAGCCCCGCTCAGGGTCACTCCCAGGGACCTTGCGGACGGGGCAGCCCCACTCAGGGTCACTCCCGGCGAGATTGCGGACGGGGCAGCCCCGCTCAGGGTCACTCCCAGGGACATTGCGGACGGGGCAGCCCCGCTCAGGGTCACTCCCAGGGACATTGCGGACGTGGCAGCCCCGCTCAGGGTCACTCCCAGGGACATTGCGGACGGGGCAGCCCCGCTCAGGGTCACTCCCAGGGACATTGCGGACGGGGCAGCCACGCTCAGGGTCACTCCCGGGGACATTGCGGACGGGGCAGCCCCGCTCAGGGTCACTCCCGGGGACATTGCAGACGGGGCAGCCCCGCTCAGCGTCACTCCTGCGGACATTGCGGACGGGGCAGCCCCGCTCAGGGTCACTCACGGGGACATTGCGGACGGGGCAGCCCCGCTCAGGGTCACTCCCGGGGACATTACGGACGGGGCAGCCCCGCTCAGGGTCACTCCCAGGGACATTGCGGACGGGGCAGCCCCGTTCAGGGTCACCCACAGGGACATTGCGGACGGGGCAGCCCCGCTCAGGGTCACCCCCAGGGACATTGCGGACGGGGCAGCCCCGCTCAGGGTCACTCCCGGGGACATTGCGGAGGGGGCAGCCCCGCTCAGGGTGACTCTCAGGGACTCTGCGGACGGAGTAGCCCCGCTCAGGGTCACTCCCGGGGACATTGCAGACGGGGCAGCCCCGCTCAGCGTCACTCCCGGGGACATTGCGGACGGGGCAGCCCCGCTCAGGGTCACTCCCGGGGACATTGCGGACGTGGCAGCCCCGCTGAGAGTCACTCCCAGGGACTCTGCGGACGGGGCAGCCCCGCTCAGGGTCACTCTCAGGGACTCTGCGGACGGAGTAGCCCCGCTCAGGGTCACTCCCGGGGACATTGCAGACGGGGCAGCCCCGCTCAGGGTCACTCCCGGGGACTCTGCGGACGGGGCAGCCCCGCTCAGGGTCACTCCCGGGGACATTGCGGACGGGGCAGCCCCGCTCAGGGTCACTCCCGGGGACATTGCGGACGGGGCAGCCCCGCTCAGGGTCACTCCCGGGGACATTGCGGACGGGGCAGCCCCGCTCAGGGTCACTCCCAGGGACATTGCGGACGGGGCAGTCCCGCTCAGGGTCACTCCCGGGGACTCTGCAGACGTGGCAGCCCCGCTCAGGGTCACACCCAGGGACATTGCGGACGGAGCAGCCCCGCTCAGGGTCACTCCCAGGGACATTGCGGACGGGGCAGCCCGCTCAGGGTCTCTCCCGGGGACATTGCGGACGGGGCAGCCCGCTCAGGGTCACTCCCGGGGACATTGCGGACGGGGCAGCCCCGCTCAGGGTCACTCCCGGGGACATTGCGGACGGGGCAGCCCCGCTCAGGGTCACTCCCAGGGACATTGCGGACGGGGCAGCCCCGCTCAGGGTCACTCCCGGGGACATTGCGGACGGGGCAGCCCCGCTCAGGGTCACTCCCGGGGACATTGCGGACGGGGCAGCCCCGCTCAGGGTCACTCCCGGGGACATTGCGGACGGGGCAGCCCCGCTCAGGGTCACTCCCGGGGACATTGCGGACGGGGCAGCCCCGCTCAGGGTCACTCCCAGGGACTCTGCGGACGGAGTAGCCCCGCTCAGGGTCACTCCCGGGGACATTGCGGACGGGGCAGCCCCGCTCAGGGTCACTCACGAGGTACATTGCGGACGGGGCAGCCCCGCTCAGGGTCACTCCCAGGTACATTGCGGACGGGGCAGCCCCGCTCAGGGTCACTCCCGGGGACATTGCGGACGGGGCAGCCCCGCTCAGGGTCACTCCCAGGGACATTGCGGACGGGGCAGCCCCGCTCAGGGTCACTCCCAGGGACCTTGCGGACGGGGCAGCCCCACTCAGGGTCACTCCCGGCGAGATTGCGGACGGGGCAGCCCCGCTCATGGTCACTCCCAGGGACATTGCGGACGGGGCAGCCCCGCTCAGGGTCACTCCCAGGGACATTGCGGACGGGGCAGCCCCGCTCAGGGTCACTCCCAAGGGACATTGCGGACGGGGCAGCCCCGCTCAGAGTCACTCCCAGGGACATTGCGGACGGGGCAGCCCCGCTCAGGGTCACTCCCAGGGACATTGCGGACGGGGCAGCCCCGCTCAGGGTCACTCCCGGGGACTCTGCGGACGTGGCAGCCCCGCTCAGGGTCACTCCCGGGGACATTGCGGACGGGGCAGCCCCGCTCAGGGTCACTCACGAGGGACATTGCGGACGGGGCAGCCCCGCTCAGGGTCACTCCCGGGGACTCTGCGGACGGGGCAGCCCCGCTCAGGGTCACTCCCAGGGATAAATTGCGGACGGGGCAGCCCCGCTCAGGGCCACTCCCGGGGACATTGCGGACGGGGCAGCCCCGCTCAGGGTCACTCCCAGGGACATTGCGGACGGGGCAGCCCCGCTCAGGGTCACTCCCAGGGACCTTGCGGACGGGGCAGCCCCACTCAGGGTCACTCCCGGCGAGATTGCGGACGGGGCAGCCCCGCTCAGGGTCACTCCCAGGGACATTGCGGACGGGGCAGCCCCGCTCAGGGTCACTCCCAGGGACATTGCGGACGTGGCAGCCCCGCTCAGGGTCACTCCCAGGGACATTGCGGACGGGGCAGCCCCGCTCAGGGTCACTCCCAGGGACATTGCGGACGGGGCAGCCACGCTCAGGGTCACTCCCGGGGACATTGCGGACGGGGCAGCCCCGCTCAGGGTCACTCCCGGGGACATTGCAGACGGGGCAGCCCCGCTCAGCGTCACTCCTGCGGACATTGCGGACGGGGCAGCCCCGCTCAGGGTCACTCACGGGGACATTGCGGACGGGGCAGCCCCGCTCAGGGTCACTCCCGGGGACATTACGGACGGGGCAGCCCCGCTCAGGGTCACTCCCAGGGACATTGCGGACGGGGCAGCCCCGTTCAGGGTCACCCACAGGGACATTGCGGACGGGGCAGCCCCGCTCAGGGTCACCCCCAGGGACATTGCGGACGGGGCAGCCCCGCTCAGGGTCACTCCCGGGGACATTGCGGAGGGGGCAGCCCCGCTCAGGGTGACTCTCAGGGACTCTGCGGACGGAGTAGCCCCGCTCAGGGTCACTCCCGGGGACATTGCAGACGGGGCAGCCCCGCTCAGCGTCACTCCCGGGGACATTGCGGACGGGGCAGCCCCGCTCAGGGTCACTCCCGGGGACATTGCGGACGTGGCAGCCCCGCTGAGAGTCACTCCCAGGGACTCTGCGGACGGGGCAGCCCCGCTCAGGGTCACTCTCAGGGACTCTGCGGACGGAGTAGCCCCGCTCAGGGTCACTCCCGGGGACATTGCAGACGGGGCAGCCCCGCTCAGGGTCACTCCCGGGGACTCTGCGGACGGGGCAGCCCCGCTCAGGGTCACTCCCGGGGACATTGCGGACGGGGCAGCCCCGCTCAGGGTCACTCCCGGGGACATTGCGGACGGGGCAGCCCCGCTCAGGGTCACTCCCGGGGACATTGCGGACGGGGCAGCCCCGCTCAGGGTCACTCCCAGGGACATTGCGGACGGGGCAGTCCCGCTCAGGGTCACTCCCGGGGACTCTGCAGACGTGGCAGCCCCGCTCAGGGTCACACCCAGGGACATTGCGGACGGAGCAGCCCCGCTCAGGGTCACTCCCAGGGACATTGCGGACGGGGCAGCCCGCTCAGGGTCTCTCCCGGGGACATTGCGGACGGGGCAGCCCGCTCAGGGTCACTCCCGGGGACATTGCGGACGGGGCAGCCCCGCTCAGGGTCACTCCCGGGGACATTGCGGACGGGGCAGCCCCGCTCAGGGTCACTCCCGGGGACATTGCGGACGGGGCAGCCCCGCTCAGGGTCACTCCCGGGGACATTGCGGACGGGGCAGCCCCGCTCAGGGTCACTCCCGGGGACATTGCGGACGGGGCAGCCCCGCTCAGGGTCACTCCCGGGGACATTGCGGACGGGGCAGCCCCGCTCAGGGTCACTCCCGGGGACATTGCGGACGGGGCAGCCCCGCTCAGGGTCACTCCCAGGGACTCTGCGGACGGAGTAGCCCCGCTCAGGGTCACTCCCGGGGACATTGCGGACGGGGCAGCCCCGCTCAGGGTCACTCACGAGGTACATTGCGGACGGGGCAGCCCCGCTCAGGGTCACTCCCAGGTACATTGCGGACGGGGCAGCCCCGCTCAGGGTCACTCCCAGGGATAAATTGCGGACGGGGCAGCCCCGCTCAGGGTCACTCCCGGGGACATTGCGGACGGGGCAGCCCCGCTCAGGGTCACTCCCAGGGACATTGCGGACGGGGCAGCCCCGCTCAGGGTCACTCCCAGGGACCTTGCGGACGGGGCAGCCCCACTCAGGGTCACTCCCGGCGAGATTGCGGACGGGGCAGCCCCGCTCATGGTCACTCCCAGGGACATTGCGGACGGGGCAGCCCCGCTCAGGGTCACTCCCAGGGACATTGCGGACGGGGCAGCCCCGCTCAGGGTCACTCCCAAGGGACATTGCGGACGGGGCAGCCCCGCTCAGAGTCACTCCCAGGGACATTGCGGACGGGGCAGCCCCGCTCAGGGTCACTCCCAGGGACATTGCGGACGGGGCAGCCCCGCTCAGGGTCACTCCCGGGGACTCTGCGGACGTGGCAGCCCCGCTCAGGGTCACTCCCGGGGACATTGCGGACGGGGCAGCCCCGCTCAGGGTCACTCACGAGGGACATTGCGGACGGGGCAGCCCCGCTCAGGGTCACTCCCAGGGACATTGCGGACGGGGCAGCCCCGCTCAGGGTCACTCCCAGGGATAAATTGCGGACGGGGCAGCCCCGCTCAGGGCCACTCCCGGGGACATTGCGGACGGGGCAGCCCCGCTCAGGGTCACTCCCAGGGACATTGCGGACGGGGCAGCCCCGCTCAGGGTCACTCCCAGGGACCTTGCGGACGGGGCAGCCCCACTCAGGGTCACTCCCGGCGAGATTGCGGACGGGGCAGCCCCGCTCAGGGTCACTCCCAGGGACATTGCGGACGGGGCAGCCCCGCTCAGGGTCACTCCCAGGGACATTGCGGACGGGGCAGCCCCGCTCAGGGTCACTCCCAAGGGACATTGCGGACGGGGCAGCCCCGCTCAGAGTCACTCCCAGGGACATTGCGGACGGGGCAGCCCCGCTCAGGGTCACTCCCAGGGACATTGCGGACGGGGCAGCCCCGCTCAGGGTCACTCCCGGGGACTCTGCGGACGTGGCAGCCCCGCTCAGGGTCACTCCCAGGGACATTGCGGACGGGGCAGCCCCGCTCAGGGTCACTCCCAGGGACATTGCGGACGGGGCAGCCACGCTCAGGGTCACTCCCGGGGACATTGCGGACGGGGCAGCCCCGCTCAGGGTCACTCCCGGGGACATTGCAGACGGGGCAGCCCCGCTCAGCGTCACTCCTGCGGACATTGCGGACGGGGCAGCCCCGCTCAGGGTCACTCACGGGGACATTGCGGACGGGGCAGCCCCGCTCAGGGTCACTCCCGGGGACATTACGGACGGGGCAGCCACGCTCAGGGTCACTCCCAGGGACATTGCGGACGGGGCAGCCCCGTTCAGGGTCACCCACAGGGACATTGCGGACGGGGCAGCCCCGCTCAGGGTCACCCCCAGGGACATTGCGGACGGGGCAGCCCCGCTCAGGGTCACTCCCGGGGACATTGCGGAGGGGGCAGCCCCGCTCAGGGTGACTCTCAGGGACTCTGCGGACGGAGTAGCCCCGCTCAGGGTCACTCCCGGGGACATTGCAGACGGGGCAGCCCCGCTCAGCGTCACTCCCGGGGACATTGCGGACGGGGCAGCCCCGCTCAGGGTCACTCCCGGGGACATTGCGGACGTGGCAGCCCCGCTGAGAGTCACTCCCAGGGACTCTGCGGACGGGGCAGCCCCGCTCAGGGTCACTCTCAGGGACTCTGCGGACGGAGTAGCCCCGCTCAGGGTCACTCCCGGGGACATTGCAGACGGGGCAGCCCCGCTCAGGGTCACTCCCGGGGACTCTGCGGACGGGGCAGCCCCGCTCAGGGTCACTCCCGGGGACATTGCGGACGGGGCAGCCCCGCTCAGGGTCACTCCCGGGGACATTGCGGACGGGGCAGCCCCGCTCAGGGTCACTCCCGGGGACATTGCGGACGGGGCAGCCCCGCTCAGGGTCACTCCCGGGGACATTGCGGACGGGGCAGCCCCGCTCAGGGTCACTCCCGGGGACATTGCGGACGGGGCAGCCCCGCTCAGGGTCACTCCCAGGGACATTGCGGACGGGGCAGTCCCGCTCAGGGTCACTCCCGGGGACACTGCAGACGTGGCAGCCCCGCTCAGGGTCACTCCCAGGGACATTGCGGACGGAGCAGCCCCGCTCAGGGTCACTCCCAGGGACATTGCGGACGGGGCAGCCCGCTCAGGGTCTCTCCCGGGGACATTGCGGACGGGGCAGCCCGCTCAGGGTCACTCCCGGGGACATTGCGGACGGGGCAGCCCCGCTCAGGGTCACTCCCGGGGACATTGCGGAAGGGGCAGCCCCGCTCAGGGTCACTCCCAGGGACATTGCGGACGGGGCAGCCCCGCTCAGGGTCACTCCCGGGGACATTGCGGACGGGGCAGCCCCGCTCAGGGTCACTCCCGGGGACATTGCGGACGGGGCAGCCCCGCTCAGGGTCACTCCCGGGGACATTGCGGACGGGGCAGCCCCGCTCAGGGTCACTCCCGGGGACATTGCGGACGGGGCAGCCCCGCTCAGGGTCACTCCCAGGGACTCTGCGGACGGAGTAGCCCCGCTCAGGGTCACTCCCGGGGACATTGCGGACGGGGCAGCCCCGCTCAGGGTCACTCACGAGGGACATTGCGGACGGGGCAGCCCCGCTCAGGGTCACTCCCAGGGACATTGCGGATGGGGCAGCCCCGCTCAGGGTCACTCCCAGGGATAAATTGCGGACGGGGCAGCCCCGCTCAGGGTCACTCCCGGGGACATTGCGGACGGGGCAGCCCCGCTCAGGGTCACTCCCAGGGACATTGCGGACGGGGCAGCCCCGCTCAGGGTCACTCCCAGGGACCTTGCGGACGGGGCAGCCCCACTCAGGGTCACTCCCGGCGAGATTGCGGACGGGGCAGTCCCGCTCAGGGTCACTCCCAGGGACATTGCGGACGGGGCAGCCCCGCTCAGGGTCACTCCCAGGGACATTGCGGACGGGGCAGCCCCGCTCAGGGTCACTCCCAAGGGACATTGCGGACGGGGCAGCCCCGCTCAGAGTCACTCCCAGGGACATTGCGGACGGGGCAGCCCCGCTCAGGGTCACTCCCAGGGACATTGCGGACGGGGCAGCCCCGCTCAGGGTCACTCCCGGGGACTCTGCGGACGTGGCAGCCCCGCTCAGGGTCACTCCCAGGGACATTGCGGACGGGGCAGCCCCGCTCAGGGTCACTCCCAGGGACATTGCGGACGGGGCAGCCACGCTCAGGGTCACTCCCGGGGACATTGCGGACGGGGCAGCCCCGCTCAGGGTCACTCCCGGGGACATTGCAGACGGGGCAGCCCCGCTCAGCGTCACTCCTGCGGACATTGCGGACGGGGCAGCCCCGCTCAGGGTCACTCACGGGGACATTGCGGACGGGGCAGCCCCGCTCAGGGTCACTCCCGGGGACATTACGGACGGGGCAGCCCCGCTCAGGGTCACTCCCAGGGACATTGCGGACGGGGCGGCCCCGTTCAGGGTCACCCACAGGGACATTGCGGACGGGGCAGCCCCGCTCAGGGTCACCCCCAGGGACATTGCGGACGGGGCAGCCCCGCTCAGGGTCACTCCCGGTGACATTGCGGAGGGGGCAGCCCCGCTCAGGGTCACTCCCGGGGACATTGCGGAGGGGGCAGCCCCGCTCAGGGTCACTCCCGGGGACATTGCGGACGGGGCAGCCCCGCTCAGGGTCACTCCCAGGGACTCTGCGGACGGGGCAGCCCCGCTCAGGGTGACTCTCAGGGACTCTGCGGACGGAGTAGCCCCGCTCAGGGTCACTCCCGGGGACATTGCAGACGGGGCAGCCCCGCTCAGCGTCACTCCCGGGGACATTGCGGACGGGGCAGCCCCGCTCAGGGTCACTCCCAGTGACATTGCGGACGGGGCAGCCCCGCTCAGGGTCACTCCCAGGGATAAATTGCGGACGGGGCAGCCCTGCTCAGGGTCACTCCCGGGGACATTGCGGACGGGGCAGCCCCGCTCAGGGTCACTCCCGGCGAGGTTGCGGACGGGGCAGCCCCGCTCAGGGTCACTCCCAGGGACCTTGCGGACGGGGCAGTCCCGCTCTGGGTCACTCCCGGCGAGATTGCGGACGGGGCAGCCCCACTCAGGGTCACTCCCAAGGGACATTGCGGACGGGGCAGCTTCGCTCAGGGTCACTCCCAGGGACATTGCGGACGGGGCAGCCCCGCTCAGGGTCACTCCCAGGGACATTGCGGACGGGGCAGCCCCGCTGAGAGTCACTCACAGGGACATTGCGGACGGGGTAGCCGCGCTCAGGGTCACTCCCAGGGACATTGCGGACGGGGCAGCCCCGCTCAGGGTCACTCCCAGGGACATTGCGGACGGGGCAGCCCCGCTCAGGGTCACTCCCGGGGACTCTGCGGACGTGGCAGCCCCGCTCAGGGTCACTCCCGGGGACATTGCGGACGGGGCAGCCCCGCTCAGGGTCACTCACGAGGGACATTGCGGACGGGGCAGCCCCGCTCAGGGTCACTCCCAGGGACATTGCGGACGGGGCAGCCCCGCTCAGGGTCACTCCCAGGGATAAATTGCGGACGGGGCAGCCCCGCTCAGGGCCACTCCCGGGGACATTGCGGACGGGGCAGCCCCGCTCAGGGTCACTCCCAGGGACATTGCGGACGGGGCAGCCCCGCTCAGGGTCACTCCCAGGGACCTTGCGGACGGGGCAGCCCCACTCAGGGTCACTCCCGGCGAGATTGCGGACGGGGCAGCCCCGCTCAGGGTCACTCCCAGGGACATTGCGGACGGGGCAGCCCCGCTCAGGGTCACTCCCAGGGACATTGCGGACGGGGCAGCCCCGCTCAGGGTCACTCCCAAGGGACATTGCGGACGGGGCAGCCCCGCTCAGAGTCACTCCCAGGGACATTGCGGACGGGGCAGCCCCGCTCAGGGTCACTCCCAGGGACATTGCGGACGGGGCAGCCCCGCTCAGGGTCACTCCCGGGGACTCTGCGGACGTGGCAGCCCCGCTCAGGGTCACTCCCAGGGACATTGCGGACGGGGCAGCCCCGCTCAGGGTCACTCCCAGGGACATTGCGGACGGGGCAGCCACGCTCAGGGTCACTCCCGGGGACATTGCGGACGGGGCAGCCCCGCTCAGGGTCACTCCCGGGGACATTGCAGACGGGGCAGCCCCGCTCAGCGTCACTCCTGCGGACATTGCGGACGGGGCAGCCCCGCTCAGGGTCACTCACGGGGACATTGCGGACGGGGCAGCCCCGCTCAGGGTCACTCCCGGGGACATTACGGACGGGGCAGCCATGCTCAGGGTCACTCCCAGGGACATTGCGGACGGGGCAGCCCCGTTCAGGGTCACCCACAGGGACATTGCGGACGGGGCAGCCCCGCTCAGGGTCACCCCCAGGGACATTGCGGACGGGGCAGCCCCGCTCAGGGTCACTCCCGGGGACATTGCGGAGGGGGCAGCCCCGCTCAGGGTGACTCTCAGGGACTCTGCGGACGGAGTAGCCCCGCTCAGGGTCACTCCCGGGGACATTGCAGACGGGGCAGCCCCGCTCAGCGTCACTCCCGGGGACATTGCGGACGGGGCAGCCCCGCTCAGGGTCACTCCCGGGGACATTGCGGACGTGGCAGCCCCGCTGAGAGTCACTCCCAGGGACTCTGCGGACGGGGCAGCCCCGCTCAGGGTCACTCTCAGGGACTCTGCGGACGGAGTAGCCCCGCTCAGGGTCACTCCCGGGGACATTGCAGACGGGGCAGCCCCGCTCAGGGTCACTCCCGGGGACTCTGCGGACGGGGCAGCCCCGCTCAGGGTCACTCCCGGGGACATTGCGGACGGGGCAGCCCCGCTCAGGGTCACTCCCGGGGACATTGCGGACGGGGCAGCCCCGCTCAGGGTCACTCCCGGGGACATTGCGGACGGGGCAGCCCCGCTCAGGGTCACTCCCGGGGACATTGCGGACGGGGCAGCCCCGCTCAGGGTCACTCCCGGGGACATTGCGGACGGGGCAGCCCCGCTCAGGGTCACTCCCAGGGACATTGCGGACGGGGCAGTCCCGCTCAGGGTCACTCCCGGGGACACTGCAGACGTGGCAGCCCCGCTCAGGGTCACTCCCAGGGACATTGCGGACGGAGCAGCCCCGCTCAGGGTCACTCCCAGGGACATTGCGGACGGGGCAGCCCGCTCAGGGTCTCTCCCGGGGACATTGCGGACGGGGCAGCCCGCTCAGGGTCACTCCCGGGGACATTGCGGACGGGGCAGCCCCGCTCAGGGTCACTCCCGGGGACATTGCGGACGGGGCAGCCCCGCTCAGGGTCACTCCCAGGGACATTGCGGACGGGGCAGCCCCGCTCAGGGTCACTCCCGGGGACATTGCGGACGGGGCAGCCCCGCTCAGGGTCACTCCCGGGGACATTGCGGACGGGGCAGCCCCGCTCAGGGTCACTCCCGGGGACATTGCGGACGGGGCAGCCCCGCTCAGGGTCACTCCCGGGGACATTGCGGACGGGGCAGCCCCGCTCAGGGTCACTCCCAGGGACTCTGCGGACGGAGTAGCCCCGCTCAGGGTCACTCCCGGGGACATTGCGGACGGGGCAGCCCCGCTCAGGGTCACTCACGAGGGACATTGCGGACGGGGCAGCCCCGCTCAGGGTCACTCCCAGGGACATTGCGGATGGGGCAGCCCCGCTCAGGGTCACTCCCAGGGATAAATTGCGGACGGGGCAGCCCCGCTCAGGGTCACTCCCGGGGACATTGCGGACGGGGCAGCCCCGCTCAGGGTCACTCCCAGGGACATTGCGGACGGGGCAGCCCCGCTCAGGGTCACTCCCAGGGACCTTGCGGACGGGGCAGCCCCACTCAGGGTCACTCCCGGCGAGATTGCGGACGGGGCAGTCCCGCTCAGGGTCACTCCCAGGGACATTGCGGACGGGGCAGCCCCGCTCAGGGTCACTCCCAGGGACATTGCGGACGGGGCAGCCCCGCTCAGGGTCACTCCCAAGGGACATTGCGGACGGGGCAGCCCCGCTCAGAGTCACTCCCAGGGACATTGCGGACGGGGCAGCCCCGCTCAGGGTCACTCCCAGGGACATTGCGGACGGGGCAGCCCCGCTCAGGGTCACTCCCGGGGACTCTGCGGACGTGGCAGCCCCGCTCAGGGTCACTCCCAGGGACATTGCGGACGGGGCAGCCCCGCTCAGGGTCACTCCCAGGGACATTGCGGACGGGGCAGCCACGCTCAGGGTCACTCCCGGGGACATTGCGGACGGGGCAGCCCCGCTCAGGGTCACTCCCGGGGACATTGCAGACGGGGCAGCCCCGCTCAGCGTCACTCCTGCGGACATTGCGGACGGGGCAGCCCCGCTCAGGGTCACTCACGGGGACATTGCGGACGGGGCAGCCCCGCTCAGGGTCACTCCCGGGGACATTACGGACGGGGCAGCCCCGCTCAGGGTCACTCCCAGGGACATTGCGGACGGGGCGGCCCCGTTCAGGGTCACCCACAGGGACATTGCGGACGGGGCAGCCCCGCTCAGGGTCACCCCCAGGGACATTGCGGACGGGGCAGCCCCGCTCAGGGTCACTCCCGGTGACATTGCGGAGGGGGCAGCCCCGCTCAGGGTCACTCCCGGGGACATTGCGGAGGGGGCAGCCCCGCTCAGGGTCACTCCCGGGGACATTGCGGACGGGGCAGCCCCGCTCAGGGTCACTCCCAGGGACTCTGCGGACGGGGCAGCCCCGCTCAGGGTGACTCTCAGGGACTCTGCGGACGGAGTAGCCCCGCTCAGGGTCACTCCCGGGGACATTGCAGACGGGGCAGCCCCGCTCAGCGTCACTCCCGGGGACATTGCGGACGGGGCAGCCCCGCTCAGGGTCACTCCCAGTGACATTGCGGACGGGGCAGCCCCGCTCAGGGTCACTCCCAGGGATAAATTGCGGACGGGGCAGCCCTGCTCAGGGTCACTCCCGGGGACATTGCGGACGGGGCAGCCCCGCTCAGGGTCACTCCCGGCGAGGTTGCGGACGGGGCAGCCCCGCTCAGGGTCACTCCCAGGGACCTTGCGGACGGGGCAGTCCCGCTCTGGGTCACTCCCGGCGAGATTGCGGACGGGGCAGCCCCACTCAGGGTCACTCCCAAGGGACATTGCGGACGGGGCAGCTTCGCTCAGGGTCACTCCCAGGGACATTGCGGACGGGGCAGCCCCGCTCAGGGTCACTCCCAGGGACATTGCGGACGGGGCAGCCCCGCTGAGAGTCACTCACAGGGACATTGCGGACGGGGTAGCCGCGCTCAGGGTCACTCCCAGGGACATTGCGGACGGGGCAGCCCCGCTCAGGGTCACTCCCAGGGACATTGCGGACGGGGCAGCCCCGCTCAGGGTCACTCCCAGGGACATTGCGGACGGAGCAGCCCCGCTCAGGGTCACTCCCAGGGACATTGCGGACGGGGCAGCCCGCTCAGGGTCTCTCCCGGGGACATTGCGGACGGGGCAGCCCGCTCAGGGTCACTCCCGGGGACATTGCGGACGGGGCAGCCCCGCTCAGGGTCACTCCCGGGGACATTGCGGACGGGGCAGCCCCGCTCAGGGTCACTCCCGGGGACATTGCGGACGGGGCAGCCCCGCTCAGGGTCACTCCCGGGGACATTGCGGACGGGGCAGCCCCGCTCAGGGTCACTCCCGGGGACATTGCGGACGGGGCAGCCCCGCTCAGGGTCACTCCCGGGTACATTGCGGACGGGGCAGCCCCGCTCAGGGTCACTCCCGGGGACATTGCGGACGGGGCAGCCCCGCTCAGGGTCACTCCCAGGGACTCTGCGGACGGAGTAGCCCCGCTCAGGGTCACTCCCGGGGACATTGCGGACGGGGCAGCCCCGCTCAGGGTCACTCACGAGGGACATTGCGGACGGGGCAGCCCCGCTCAGGGTCACTCCCAGGGACATTGCGGACGGGGCAGCCCCGCTCAGGGTCACTCCCAGGGATAAATTGCGGACGGGGCAGCCCCGCTCAGGGTCACTCCCGGGGACATTGCGGACGGGGCAGCCCCGCTCAGGGTCACTCCCAGGGACATTGCGGACGGGGCAGCCCCGCTCAGGGTCACTCCCAGGGACCTTGCGGACGGGGCAGCCCCACTCAGGGTCACTCCCGGCGAGATTGCGGACGGGGCAGCCCCGCTCAGAGTCACTCCCAGGGACATTGCGGACGGGGCAGCCCCGCTCAGGGTCACTCCCAGGGACATTGCGGACGGGGCAGCCCCGCTCAGGGTCACTCCCGGGGACTCTGCGGACGTGGCAGCCCCGCTCAGGGTCACTCCCAGGGACATTGCGGACGGGGCAGCCCCGCTCAGGGTCACTCCCAGGGACATTGCGGACGGGGCAGCCACGCTCAGGGTCACTCCCGGGGACATTGCGGACGGGGCAGCCCCGCTCAGGGTCACTCCCGGGGACATTGCAGACGGGTCAGCCCCTCTCAGCGTCACTCCTGCGGACATTGCGGACGGGGCAGCCCCGCTCAGGGTCACTCACGGGGACATTGCGGACGGGGCAGCCCCGCTCAGGGTCACTCCCAGTGACATTGCGGACGGGGCAGCCCCGCTCAGGGTCACTCCCAGGGATAAATTGCGGACGGGGCAGCCCTGCTCAGGGTCACTCCCGGGGACATTGCGGACGGGGCAGCCCCGCTCAGGGTCACTCCCGGCGAGGTTGCGGACGGGGCAGCCCCGCTCAGGGTCACTCCCAGGGACCTTGCGGACGGGGCAGTCCCGCTCTGGGTCACTCCCGGCGAGATTGCGGACGGGGCAGCCCCACTCAGGGTCACTCCCAAGGGACATTGCGGACGGGGCAGCTTCGCTCAGGGTCACTCCCAGGGACATTGCGGACGGGGCAGCCCCGCTCAGGGTCACTCCCAGGGACATTGCGGACGGGGCAGCCCCGCTGAGAGTCACTCACAGGGACATTGCGGACGGGGTAGCCGCGCTCAGGGTCACTCCCAGGGACATTGCGGACGGGGCAGCCCCGCTCAGGGTCACTCCCAGGGACATTGCGGACGGGGCAGCCCCGCTCAGGGTCACTCCCAGGGACATTGCGGACGGAGCAGCCCCGCTCAGGGTCACTCCCAGGGACATTGCGGACGGGGCAGCCCGCTCAGGGTCTCTCCCGGGGACATTGCGGACGGGGCAGCCCGCTCAGGGTCACTCCCGGGGACATTGCGGACGGGGCAGCCCCGCTCAGGGTCACTCCCGGGGACATTGCGGACGGGGCAGCCCCGCTCAGGGTCACTCCCGGGGACATTGCGGACGGGGCAGCCCCGCTCAGGGTCACTCCCGGGGACATTGCGGACGGGGCAGCCCCGCTCAGGGTCACTCCCGGGGACATTGCGGACGGGGCAGCCCCGCTCAGGGTCACTCCCGGGTACATTGCGGACGGGGCAGCCCCGCTCAGGGTCACTCCCGGGGACATTGCGGACGGGGCAGCCCCGCTCAGGGTCACTCCCAGGGACTCTGCGGACGGAGTAGCCCCGCTCAGGGTCACTCCCGGGGACATTGCGGACGGGGCAGCCCCGCTCAGGGTCACTCACGAGGGACATTGCGGACGGGGCAGCCCCGCTCAGGGTCACTCCCAGGGACATTGCGGACGGGGCAGCCCCGCTCAGGGTCACTCCCAGGGATAAATTGCGGACGGGGCAGCCCCGCTCAGGGTCACTCCCGGGGACATTGCGGACGGGGCAGCCCCGCTCAGGGTCACTCCCAGGGACATTGCGGACGGGGCAGCCCCGCTCAGGGTCACTCCCAGGGACCTTGCGGACGGGGCAGCCCCACTCAGGGTCACTCCCGGCGAGATTGCGGACGGGGCAGCCCCGCTCAGAGTCACTCCCAGGGACATTGCGGACGGGGCAGCCCCGCTCAGGGTCACTCCCAGGGACATTGCGGACGGGGCAGCCCCGC
The DNA here is from genome assembly GCF_030144855.1 of Hypanus sabinus. Taxonomy (NCBI): domain Eukaryota; kingdom Metazoa; phylum Chordata; class Chondrichthyes; order Myliobatiformes; family Dasyatidae; genus Hypanus; species Hypanus sabinus. The sequence continues at coordinate 41,995 of NW_026779991.1, read as the reverse complement.
TCAGGGTCACTCCCGGGGACTCTGCGGACGTGGCAGCCCCGCTCAGGGTCACTCCCAGGGACATTGCGGACGGGGCAGCCCCGCTCAGGGTCACTCCCAGGGACATTGCGGACGGGGCAGCCACGCTCAGGGTCACTCCCGGGGACATTGCGGACGGGGCAGCCCCGCTCAGGGTCACTCCCGGGGACATTGCAGACGGGTCAGCCCCTCTCAGCGTCACTCCTGCGGACATTGCGGACGGGGCAGCCCCGCTCAGGGTCACTCACGGGGACATTGCGGACGGGGCAGCCCCGCTCAGGGTCACTCCCGGGGACATTACGGACGGGGCAGCCCCGCTCAGGGTCACTCCCAGGGACATTGCGGACGGGGCAGCCCCGTTCAGGGTCACCCACAGGGACATTGCGGACGGGGCAGCCCCGCTCAGGGTCACCCCCAGGGACATTGCGGACGGGGCAGCCCCGCTCAGGGTCACTCCCGGTGACATTGCGGAGGGGGCAGCCCCGCTCAGGGTCACTCCCGGGGACATTGCGGAGGGGGCAGCCCCGCTCAGGGTCACTCCCGGGGACATTGCGGACGGGGCAGCCCCGCTCAGGGTCACTCCCAGGGACTCTGCGGACGGGGCAGCCCCGCTCAGTGTGACTCTCAGGGACTCTGCGGACGGAGTAGCCCCGCTCAGGGTCACTCCCGGGGACATTGCAGACGGGGCAGCCCCGCTCAGCGTCACTCCCGGGGACATTGCGGACGGGGCAGCCCCGCTCAGGGTCACTCCCAGTGACATTGAGGACGGGGCAGCCCCGCTCAGGGTCACTCCCAGGGATAAATTGCGGACGGGGCAGCCCTGCTCAGGGTCACTCCCGGGGACATTGCGGACGGGGCAGCCCCGCTCAGGGTCACTCCCGGCGAGGTTGCGGACGGGGCAGCCCCGCTCAGGGTCACTCCCAGGGACCTTGCGGACGGGGCAGTCCCGCTCTGGGTCACTCCCGGCGAGATTGCGGACGGGGCAGCCCCACTCAGGGTCACTCCCAAGGGACATTGCGGACGGGGCAGCTTCGCTCAGGGTCACTCCCAGGGACATTGCGGACGGGGCAGCCCCGCTCAGGGTCACTCCCAGGGACATTGCGGACGGGGCAGCCCCGCTGAGAGTCACTCACAGGGACATTGCGGACGGGGTAGCCGCGCTCAGGGTCACTCCCAGGGACATTGCGGACGGGGCAGCCCCGCTCAGGGTCACTCCCAGGGACATTGCGGACGGGGCAGCCCAGCTCAGGGTCACTTCCAGGGACATTGCGGACGGGGCAGCCCCGCTCAGGGTCACTCCCAGGGACATTGCGGATGAGGCAGCCCCGCTCAGGGTCACTCCCAGGGACATTGCGGACGGGCAGCCCCGCTCAGGGTCACTCCCAGGGACATTGCGGACGGGGCAGCCCGCTCAGGGTCACTCCCGGGGACATTGGGGACGGGGCAGCCCCGCTGAGGGTCACTCCCGGGGACATTGCGGACGGGGCAGCCCCGCTCAGGGTCACTCCCGGGGACATTGCGGTCGTGGCAGCCCCGCTCAGGGTCAGTCCCGGGGACATTGCGGACGGGGCAGCCCCGCTCAGGGTCACTGCCGGGGACATTGCGGATGGGGCAGCCCTGCTGATAGTCACTCCCAGGGACTCTGCGGACGGGGCAGCCCCGCTCAGGGTGACTCTCAGGGACTCTGCTGACGGAGTAGCCCCGCTCAGGGTCACTCCCGGGGACATTGCAGACGGGGCAGCCCCGCTCAGCGTCACTCCTGGGGACATTGCGGACGGGGCAGCTTCGCTCAGGGTCACTCCCAGGGACATTGCGGACGGGGCAGCCCCGTTCAGGGTCACCCACAGGGACATTGCGGACGGGGCAGCCCCGCTCAGGGTCACTCACGGGGACATTGCGGACGGGGCAGCCCCGCTCAGGGTCACTCCCAGGGACATTGCGGACGGGGCAGCCCCGTTCAGGGTCACCCACAGGGACATTGCGGACGGGGCAGCCCCGCTCAGGGTCACCCCCAGGGACATTGCGGACGGGGCAGCCCCGCTCAGGGTCACTCCCGGGGACATTGCGGACGGGGCAGCCCCGCACAGGGTCACTCCCAGGGACATTGCGGACGTGGCAGCCCCGCACAGGGTCACTCCCAGGGACATTGCGGACGGGGCAGCCCCGCACAGGGTCACTCCCAGGGACATTGCGGACGTGGCAGCCCCGCTGAGAGTCACTCCCAGGGACTCTGCGGACGGGGCAGCCCCGCTCAGGGTGACTCTCAGGGACTCTGCGAACGGAGTAGCCCCGCTCAAGGTCACTCCCGGGGACATTGCAGACGGGGCAGCCCCGCTCAGCGTCACTCCCGGGGACATTGCGGACAGGGCAGCCCCGCTCAGGGTCACTCCCAGGGATAAATTGCGGACGGGGCAGCCCCGCTCAGGGTCACTCCCAGTGACATTGCGGACGGGGCAGCCCCGCTCAGGGTCACTCCCAGGGATAAATTGCGGACGGGGCAGCCCCGCTCAGGGTCACTCCCGCGGACATTGCGGACGGGACAGCCCCGCTCAGGGTCACTCCCGGCGAGATTGCGGACGGGGCAGCCCAGCTCAGGGTCACTCCCAGGGACCTTGCGGACGGGGCAGCCCCGCTCAGGGTCACTCCCGGCGAGATTGCGGACGGGGCAGCCCCACTCAGGGTCACTCCCAAGGGACATTGCGGACGGGGCAGCTTCGCTCAGGGTCACTCCCAGGGACATTGTGGACGGGGCAGCCCCGCTCAGGGTCACTCCCAGGGACATTGCGGACGGGGCAGCCCCGCTGAGAGTCACTCACAGGGACATTGCGGACGGGGCAGCCCCGCTCAGGGTCACTCCCAGGGACATTACGGACGGGGCAGCCCCGCTCAGGGTCACTCCCAGGGACATTGCGGACGGGGCAGCCCCGCTCAGGGTCACTCCCAGGGACATTGCGGACGGGGCAGCCCCGCTCAGGGTCACTCCCAGGGACATTGCGGACGGGGCAGCCCCGCTCAGGGTCACTCCCAGGGACATTGCGGACGAGGCAGCCCCGCTCAGGGTCACTCCCAGGGACATTGCGGACGGGGCAGCCCCGCTCAGGGTCAATCCCAGGGAAATTGCGGACGGGGCAGCCCGCTCTGGGTCACTCCCGGGGACATTGGGGACGGGGCAGCCCCGCTCAGGGTCACTCCCAGGGACATTGCGGACTGGGCAGCCCCGCTCTGGGTCACTCCCAGGGACATTGCGGACGGGGCAGCCCCGCTCAGGGTCACTCCCGGAGACATTGCGGACGGGGCAGCCCCGCTCAGAGTCACTCCCAAGGACATTGCGGACGGGGCAGTCCCGCTCAGGGTCACTCCCATGGACATTGCGGACGGGGCAGCCCCGCTCAGGGTCACTCCCAGGGAGATTGCGGACGGGGCAGCGCCGTTCAGGGTCACCCACAGGGACATTGCGGACTGGGCTGCCCCGCTCAGGGTCACCCCCAGGGACATTGCGGACGGGGCAGCCCCGCTCAGGGTCACTCCCGGGGACATTGCGGAGGGGGCAGCCCCGCTCAGGGTCACTCCCGGGGACATTGCGGACGGGGCAGCCCCGCTCAGGGTCACTCACGGGGACATTGCGGACGGGGCAGCCCCGCTCTGGGTCACTCCCAGGGATAAATTGCGGACGGGGCAGCCCAGCTGAGGGTCACTCCCAGTGACATTGCGGACGGGGCATCCCCGCTCAGGGTCACTCCCAGGGATAAATTGCGGACGGGGCAGCCCCGCTCAGGGTCACTCCCGGGGACATTGCGGACGGGGCAGCCCCGCTCAGGGTCACTCCCTGGGACATTGCGGACGGAGCAGCCCTGCTCAGGGTCAGTCCCAGGGACCTTGCGGACGGGGCAGCCCCACTCAGGGTCACTCCCAGGGACCTTGCGGACGGGGCAGCCCCGCTCAGGGTCACTCCCAGGGACATTGTGGACGGGGCAGACCCGCTCAGGGTCACTCCCAAGGGACATTGCGGACGGGGCAGCCCCGCTCAGGGTCACTCCCGGCGAGATTGCGGACGGGGCAGCCCCGCTCAGGGTCACTCCCAGGGACATTGTGGACGGGGCAGCCCCGCTCAGGGTCACTCCCAAGGGACATTGCGGACGGGGCAGCCCCGCTCAGGGTCACTCCCGGGGACATTGCAGACGTGGCAGCCCCGCTCAGGGTCACTCCCGGGGACATTGCGGACGGGGCAGCCCCGCTCAGGGTCACTCCCGGGGACATTGCAGACGGGGCAGCCCCGTTCAGGGTCACCCCCAGGGACATTGCGGACGGGGCAGCCCCGCTGAGGGTCACCCCCAGGGACATTGCGGACGGGGCAGCCCCGCTCAGGGTCACTCCCGGGGACATTGCGGAGGGGGCAGCCCCGCTCAGGGTCACTCCCGGGGACATTGCGGACGTGGCAGCCCCGCTGAGAGTCACTCCCAGGGACATTGCGGACGGGGCATCCCCGCTCACGGTCACTCCGGGGACATTGCGGAGGGGGCAGCCCCGCTCAGGGTCACTCACGGGGACATTGCGGACGGGGCAGCCCCGCTCTGGGTCACTCCCAGGGATAAATTGCGGACGGGGCAGCCCCGCTGAGGGTCACTCCCAGTGACATTGCGGACGGGGCATCCCCGCTCAGGGTCAGTCCCAGGGATAAATTGCGGACGGGGCAGCCCCCCTCAGGGTCACTCCCGGGACATTGCGGACGGGGCAGCCCCGCTCAGGGTCACTCCCAGGGACATTGCGGACGGGGTAGCCCCCCTCAGGGTCACTCCCGGGACATTGCGGACGGGGCAGCCCCGCTCAGGGTCACTCCCAGGGACATTGCGGACGGGGCAGCCCTGCTGAGGGTCACTCCCAGGGACATTGCGGACGGGGCAGCCCCGCTCAGGGTCACTCCCAGGGACCTTGCGGACGGGGCAGCCCCACTCAGGGTCACTCCCAGGGACCTTGCGGACGGGGCAGCCCCGCTCAGGGTCACTCCCGGCGAGATTGCGGACGGGGCAGCCCCGCTCAGGGTCACTCCCAGGGACATTGCGGACGGGGCAGCCCCGTTCAGGGTCACCCACAGGGACATTGCGGACGGGGCAGCCCCGCTCAGGGTCACCCCCAGGGACATTGCGGACGGGGCAGCCCCGCTCAGGGTCACTCCCGGGGACATTGCGGAGGGGGCAGCCCCGCTCAGGGTCACTCCCGGGGACATTGCGGACGGGGCAGCCCCGCACAGGGTCACTCCCAGGGACATTGCGGACGTGGCAGCCCCGCACAGGGTCACTCCCAGGGACATTGCGGACGGGGCAGCCCCACACAGGGTCTCTCCCAGGGACATTGCGGACGTGGCAGCCCCGCTGAGAGTCACTCCCAGGGACTCTGCGGACGGGGCAGCCCCGCTCAGGGTGACTCTCAGGGACTCTGCGGACGGAGTAGCCCCGCTCAAGGTCACTCCCGGGGACATTGCAGACGTGGCAGCCCCGCTCAGCGTCACTCCCGGGGACATTGCGGACAGGGCAGCCCCGCTCAGGGTCACTCCCAGGGATGAATTGCGGACGGGGCAGCCCCGCTCAGGGTCACTCCCAGTGACATTGCGGACGGGGCAGCCCCGCTCAGGGTCACTCCCAGGAATAAATTGCGGACGGGGCAGCCCCGCTCAGGGTCACTCCCGGGGACATTGCGGACGGGGCAGCCCCGCTCAGGGTCACTCCCGGCGAGATTGCGGACGGGGCAGCCCAGCTCAGGGTCACTCCCAGGGACCTTGCGGACGGGGCAGCCCCGCTCAGGGTCACTCCCGGCGAGATTGCGGACGGGGCAGCCCCACTCAGGGTCACTCCCAGGGACATTGCGGACGGGGTAGCCCCCCTCAGGGTCACTCCCGGGACATTGCGGACGGGGCAGCCCCGCTCAGGGTCACTCCCGGGGTCATTGCGGACGGGGCAGCCCCGCTCAGGGTCACTCCCAGGGACATTGCGGACGGGGCAGCCCTGCTCAGGGTCACTCCCAGGGACATTGCGGACGGGGCAGCCCCGCTCAGGGTCACTCCCAGGGAACTTGCGGACGGGGCAGCCCCACTCAGAGTCACTCCCAGGGACCTTGCGGACGGGGCAGCCCCGCTCAGGGTCACTCCCGGCGAGATTGCGGACGGGGCAGCCCCGCTCAGGGTCACTCCCAGGGACATTGCGGACGGGGCAGCCCCGTTCAGGGTCACCCACAGGGACATTGCGGACGGGGCAGCCCCGCTCAGGGTCACCCCCAGGGACATTGCGGACGGGGCAGCCCCGCTCAGGGTCACTCCCGTGGACATTGCGGAGGGGGCAGCCCCGCTCAGGGTCACTCCCGGGGACATTGCGGACGGGGCAGCCCCGCACAGGGTCACTCCCAGGGACATTGCGGACGTGGCAGCCCCGCACAGGGTCACTCCCAGGGACATTGCGGACGGGGCAGCCCCACACAGGGTCTCTCCCAGGGACATTGCGGACGTGGCAGCCCCGCTGAGAGTCACTCCCAGGGACTCTGCGGACGGGGCAGCCCCGCTCAGGGTGACTCTCAGGGACTCTGCGGACGGAGTAGCCCCGCTCAAGGTCACTCCCGGGGACATTGCAGATGGGGCAGCCCCGCTCAGCGTCACTCCCGGGGACATTGCGGACAGGGCAGCCCCGCTCAGGGTCACTCCCAGGGATGAATTGCGGACGGGGCAGCCCCGCTCAGGGTCACTCCCAGTGACATTGCGGACGGGGCAGCCCTGCACAGGGTCACTCCCAGGAATAAATTGCGGACGGGGCAGCCCCGCTCAGGGTCACTCCCGGGGACATTGCGGACGGGGCAGCCCCGCTCAGGGTCACTCCCGGCGAGATTGCGGACGGGGCAGCCCAGCTCAGGGTCACTCCCAGGGACCTTGCGGACGGGGCAGCCCCGCTCAGGGTCACTCCCGGCGAGATTGCGGACGGGGCAGCCCCACTCAGGGTCACTCCCAAGGGACATTGCGGACGGGGCAGCTTCGCTCAGGGTCACTCCCAGGGACATTGTGGACGGGGCAGCCCCGCTCAGCGTCACTCCCAGGGACATTGCGGACGGGGCAGCCCCGCTGAGAGTCACTCACAGGGACATTGCGGACGGGGCAGCCCCGCTCAGGGTAACTCCCAGGGACATTACGGACGGGGCAGCCCCGCTCAGGGTCAATCCCAGGGACATTGCGGACGGGGCAGCCCCGCTCAGGGTCACTCCCAGGGACATTGCGGACGGGGCAGCCCCGCTCAGGGTCACTCCCAGGGACATTGCGGACGAGGCAGCCCCGCTCAGGGTCACTCCCAGGGACATTGCGGACGGGGCAGCCCCGCTCAGGGTCAATCCCAGGGAAATTGCGGACGGGGCAGCCCGCTCTGGGTCACTCCCGGGGACATTGGGGACGGGGCAGCCCCGCTCAGGGTCACTCCCAGGGACATTGCGGACTGGGCAGCCCCGCTCAGGGTCACTCCCAGGGACATTGCGGACGGGGCAGCCCCGCTCAGAGTCACTCCCAAGGACATTGCGGACGGGGCAGTCCCGCTCAGGGTCACTCCCATGGACATTGCGGACGGGGCAGCCCCGCTCAGGGTCACTCCCAGGGAGATTGCGGACGGGGCAGCCCCGTTCAGGGTCACCCACAGGGACATTGCGGACGGGGCTGCCCCGCTCAGGGTCACCCCCAGGGACATTGCGGACGGGGCAGCCCCGCTCAGGGTCACTCCCGGGGACATTGCGGAGGGGGCAGCCCCGCTCAGGGTCACTCCCGGGGACATTGCGGACGGGGCAGCCCCGCTCAGGGTCACTCACGGGGACATTGCGGACGGGGCAGCCCCGCTCTGGGTCACTCCCAGGGATAAATTGCGGACGGGGCAGCCCAGCTGAGGGTCACTCCCAGTGACATTGCGGACGGGGCATCCCCGCTCAGGGTCACTCCCAGTGACATTGCGGACGGGGCAGCCCCGCTCAGGGTCACTCCCGGCGAGATTGCGGACGGGGCAGCCCCACTCAGGGTCACTCCCAGGGACATTGCGGACGGGGTAGCCCCCCTCAGGGTCACTCCCGGGACATTGCGGACGGGGCAGCCCCGCTCAGGGTCACTCCCGGGGTCATTGCGGACGGGGCAGCCCCGCTCAGGGTCACTCCCAGGGACATTGCGGACGGGGCAGCCCTGCTCAGGGTCACTCCCAGGGACATTGCGGACGGGGCAGCCCCGCTCAGGGTCACTCCCAGGGACCTTGCGGATGGGGCAGCCCCACTCAGGGTCACTCCCAGGGACCTTGCGGACGGGGCAGCCCCGCTCAGGGTCACTCCCGGCGAGATTGCGGACGGGGCAGCCCCGCTCAGGGTCACTCCCAGGGACATTGCGGACGGGGCAGCCCCGTTCAGGGTCACCCACAGGGACATTGCGGACGGGGCAGCCCCGCTCAGGGTCACCCCCAGGGACATTGCGGACGGGGCAGCCCCGCTCAGGGTCACTCCCGTGGACATTGCGGAGGGGGCAGCCCCGCTCAGGGTCACTCCCGGGGACATTGCGGACGGGGCAGCCCCGCACAGGGTCACTCCCAGGGACATTGCGGACGTGGCAGCCCCGCACAGGGTCACTCCCAGGGACATTGCGGACGGGGCAGCCCCACACAGGGTCTCTCCCAGGGACATTGCGGACGTGGCAGCCCCGCTGAGAGTCACTCCCAGGGACTCTGCGGACGGGGCAGCCCCGCTCAGGGTGACTCTCAGGGACTCTGCGGACGGAGTAGCCCCGCTCAAGGTCACTCCCGGGGACATTGCAGACGGGGCAGCCCCGCTCAGCGTCACTCCCGGGGACATTGCGGACAGGGCAGCCCCGCTCAGGGTCACTCCCAGGGATGAATTGCGGACGGGGCAGCCCCGCTCAGGGTCACTCCCAGTGACATTGCGGACGGGGCAGCCCCGCACAGGGTCACTCCCAGGAATAAATTGCGGACGGGGCAGCCCCGCTCAGGGTCACTCCCGGCGAGATTGCGGACGGGGCAGCCCAGCTCAGGGTCACTCCCAGGGACCTTGCGGACGGGGCAGCCCGGCTCAGGGTCACTCCCGGCGAGATTGCGGACGGGGCAGCCCCGCTCAGGGTCACTCCCAAGGGACATTGCGGACGGGGCAGCTTCGCTCAGGGTCACTCCCAGGGACATTGTGGACGGGGCAGCCCCGCTCAGCGTCACTCCCAGGGACATTGCGGACGGGGCAGCCCCGCTGAGAGTCACTCACAGGGACATTGCGGACGGGGCAGCCCCGCTCAGGGTAACTCCCAGGGACATTACGGACGGGGCAGCCCCGCTCAGGGTCAATCCCAGGGACATTGCGGACGGGGCAGCCCCGCTCAGGGTCACTCCCAGGGACATTGCGGACGGGGCAGCCCCGCTCAGGGTCACTCCCAGGGACATTGCGGACGAGGCAGCCCCGCTCAGGGTCACTCCCAGGGACATTGCGGACGGGGCAGCCCCGCTCCGGGTCAATCCCAGGGAAATTGCGGACGGGGCAGCCCGCTCTGGGTCACTCCCGGGGACATTGGGGACGGGGCAGCCCCGCTCAGGGTCACTCCCAGGGACATTGCGGACTGGGCAGCCCCGCTCAGGGTCACTCCCAGGGACATTGCGGACGGGGCAGCCCCGCTCAGAGTCACTCCCAAGGACATTGCGGACGGGGCAGTCCCGCTCAGGGTCACTCCCATGGACATTGCGGACGGGGCAGCCCCGCTCAGGGTCACTCCCAGGGAGATTGCGGACGGGGCAGCCCCGTTCAGGGTCACCCACAGGGACATTGCGGACGGGGCTGCCCCGCTCAGGGTCACCCCCAGGGACATTGCGGACGGGGCAGCCCCGCTCAGGGTCACTCCCGGGGACATTGCGGAGGGGGCAGCCCCGCTCAGGGTCACTCCCGGGGACATTGCGGACGGGGCAGCCCCGCTCAGGGTCACTCACGGGGACATTGCGGACGGGGCAGCCCCGCTCTGGGTCACTCCCAGGGATAAATTGCGGACGGGGCAGCCCAGCTGAGGGTCACTCCCAGTGACATTGCGGACGGGGCATCCCCGCTCAGGGTCACTCCCAGGGATAAATTGCGGACGGGGCAGCCCCGCTCAGGGTCACTCCCGGGGACATTGCGGACGGGGCAGCCCCGCTCAGGGTCACTCCCTGGGACATTGCGGACGGGGCAGCCCCGCTCAGGGTCACTCCCAGGGACCTTGCGGACGGGGCAGCCCCACTCAGGGTAACTCCCAGGGACCTTGCGGACGGGGCAGCCCCGCTCAGGGTCACTCCCGGCGAGATTGCGGACGGGGCAGCCCCGCTCAGGGTCACTCCCAGGGACATTGTGGACGGGGCAGCCCCGCTCAGGGTCACTCCCAAGGGACATTGCGGACGGGGCAGCCCCGCTCAGGGTCAGTCCCGGCGAGATTGCGGACGGGGCAGCCCCGCTCAGGGTCACTCCCAGGGACATTGTGGACGGGGCAGCCCCGCTCAGGGTCACTCCCAAGGGAGATTGCGGACGGGGCAGCCCCGCTCAGGGTCACTCCCGGGGACATTGCAGACGTGGCAGCCCCGCTCAGGGTCACTCCCGGGGACATTGCGGACGGGGCAGCCCCGCTCAGGGTCACTCCCGGGGACATTGCGGACGGGGCAGCCCCGCTCAGGGTCACTCCCAGGGACTCTGCGGACGGGGCAGCCCCGCTCAGGGTGACTCTCAGGGACTCTGCGGACGGAGTAGCCCCGCTCAGGGTCACTCCCGGGGACATTGCAGACGGGGCAGCCCCGCTCAGCGTCACTCCCGGGGACATTGCGGACGGGGCAGCCCCGCTCAGGGTCACTCCCAGTGACATTGCGGACGGGGCAGCCCCGCTCAGGGTCACTCCCAGGGATAAATTGCGGACGGGGCAGCCCTGCTCAGGGTCACTCCAGGGGACATTGCGGACGGGGCAGCCCCGCTCAGGGTCACTCCCGGCGAGATTGCGGACGGGGCAGCCCCGCTCAGGGTCACTCCCAGGGACCTTGCGGACGGGGCAGTCCCGCTCTGGGTCACTCCCGGCGAGATTGCGGACGGGGCAGCCCCACTCAGGGTCACTCCCAAGGGACATTGCGGACGGGGCAGCTTCGCTCAGAGTCACTCCCAGGGACATTGCGGACGGGGCAGCCCCGCTCAGGGTCACTCCCAGGGACATTGCGGACGGGGCAGCCCCGCTGAGAGTCACTCACAGGGACATTGCGGACGGGGTAGCCGCGCTCAGGGTCACTCCCAGGGACATTGCGGACGGGGCAGCCCCGCTCAGGGTCACTCCCAGGGACATTGCGGACGGGGCAGCCCCGCTCAGGGTCACTTCCAGGGACATTGCGGACGGGGCAACCCCGCTCAGGGTCAATCCCAGGGACATTGCGGATGAGGCAGCCCCGCTCAGGGTCACTCCCAGGGACATTGCGGACGGGCAGCCCCGCTCAGGGTCACTCCCAGGGACATTGCGGACGGGGCAGCCCGCTCAGGGTCACTCCCGGGGACATTGGGGACGGGGCAGCCCCGCTGAGGGTCAGTCCCGGGGACATTGCGGACGGGGCAGCCCCGCTCAGGGTCACTGCCGGGGACATTGCGGACGGGGCAGCCCTGCTGAGAGTCACTCCCAGGGTCTCTGCGGACGGGGCAGCCCCGCTCAGGGTGACTCTCAGGGACTCTGCGGACGGAGTAGCCCCGCTCAGGGTCACTCCCGGGGACATTGCAGACGGGGCAGCCCCGCTCAGCGTCACTCCTGGGGACATTGCGGACGGGGCAGCTTCGCTCAGGGTCACTCCCAGGGACATTGCGGACGGGGCAGCCCCGTTCAGGGTCACCCACAGGGACATTGCGGACGGGGCAGCCCCGCTCAGGGTCACTCAAGGGGACATTGCGGACGGGGCAGCCCCGCTGAGGGTCACTCCCAGGGACATTGCGGACGGGGCAGCCCCGTTCAGGGTCACCCACAGGGACATTGCGGACGGGGCAGCCCCGCTCAGGGTCACCCCCAGGGACATTGCGGACGGGGCAGCCCCGCTCAGGGTCACTCCCGGGGACATTGCGGAGGGGGCAGCCCCGCTCAGGGTCACTCCCGGGGACATTGCGGACGGGGCAGCCCCGCACAGGGTCACTCCCAGGGACATTGCGGACGTGGCAGCCCCGCACAGGGTCACTCCCAGGGACATTGCGGACGGGGCAGCCCTGCACAGGGTCACTCCCAGGGATAAATTGCGGACGGGGCAGCCCCCCTCAGGGTCACTCCCGGGACATTGCGGACGGGGCAGCCCCGCTCAGGGTCACTCCCAGGGACATTGCGGACGGGGTAGCCCCCCTCAGGGTCACTCCCGGGACATTGCGGACGGGGCAGCCCCGCTCAGGGTCACTCCCAGGGACATTGCGGACGGGGCAGCCCTGCTGAGGGTCACTCCCAGGGACATTGCGGACGGGGCAGCCCCGCTCAGGGTCACTCCCAGGGACCTTGCGGACGGGGCAGCCCCACTCAGGGTCACTCCCAGGGACCTTGCGGACGGGGCAGCCCCGCTCAGGGTCACTCCCGGCGAGATTGCGGACGGGGCAGCCCCGCTCAGGGTCACTCCCAGGGACATTGCGGACGGGGCAGCCCCGTTCAGGGTCACCCACAGGGACATTGCGGACGGGGCAGCCCCGCTCAGGGTCACCCCCAGGGACATTGCGGACGGGGCAGCCCCGCTCAGGGTCACTCCCGGGGACATTGCGGAGGGGGCAGCCCCGCTCAGGGTCACTCCCGGGGACATTGCGGACGGGGCAGCCCCGCACAGGGTCACTCCCAGGGACATTGCGGACGTGGCAGCCCCGCACAGGGTCACTCCCAGGGACATTGCGGACGGGGCAGCCCCACACAGGGTCTCTCCCAGGGACATTGCGGACGTGGCAGCCCCGCTGAGAGTCACTCCCAGGGACTCTGCGGACGGGGCAGCCCCGCTCAGGGTGACTCTCAGGGACTCTGCGGACGGAGTAGCCCCGCTCAAGGTCACTCCCGGGGACATTGCAGACGGGGCAGCCCCGCTCAGCGTCACTCCCGGGGACATTGCGGACAGGGCAGCCCCGCTCAGGGTCACTCCCAGGGATGAATTGCGGACGGGGCAGCCCCGCTCAGGGTCACTCCCAGTGACATTGCGGACGGGGCAGCCCCGCTCAGGGTCACTCCCAGGAATAAATTGCGGACGGGGCAGCCCCGCTCAGGGTCACTCCCGGGGACATTGCGGACGGGGCAGCCCCGCTCAGGGTCACTCCCGGCGAGATTGCGGACGGGGCAGCCCAGCTCAGGGTCACTCCCAGGGACCTTGCGGACGGGGCAGCCCCGCTCAGGGTCACTCCCGGCGAGATTGCGGACGGGGCAGCCCCACTCAGGGTCACTCCCAGGGACATTGCGGACGGGGTAGCCCCCCTCAGGGTCACTCCCGGGACATTGCGGACGGGGCAGCCCCGCTCAGGGTCACTCCCGGGGTCATTGCGGACGGGGCAGCCCCGCTCAGGGTCACTCCCAGGGACATTGCGGACGGGGCAGCCCTGCTCAGGGTCACTCCCAGGGACATTGCGGACGGGGCAGCCCCGCTCAGGGTCACTCCCAGGGAACTTGCGGACGGGGCAGCCCCACTCAGGGTCACTCCCAGGGACCTTGCGGACGGGGCAGCCCCGCTCAGGGTCACTCCCGGCGAGATTGCGGACGGGGCAGCCCCGCTCAGGGTCACTCCCAGGGACATTGCGGACGGGGCAGCCCCGTTCAGGGTCACCCACAGGGACATTGCGGACGGGGCAGCCCCGCTCAGGGTCACCCCCAGGGACATTGCGGACGGGGCAGCCCCGCTCAGGGTCACTCCCGTGGACATTGCGGAGGGGGCAGCCCCGCTCAGGGTCACTCCCGGGGACATTGCGGACGGGGCAGCCCCGCACAGGGTCACTCCCAGGGACATTGCGGACGTGGCAGCCCCGCACAGGGTCACTCCCAGGGACATTGCGGACGGGGCAGCCCCACACAGGGTCTCTCCCAGGGACATTGCGGACGTGGCAGCCCCGCTGAGAGTCACTCCCAGGGACTCTGCGGACGGGGCAGCCCCGCTCAGGGTGACTCTCAGGGACTCTGCGGACGGAGTAGCCCCGCTCAAGGTCACTCCCGGGGACATTGCAGATGGGGCAGCCCCGCTCAGCGTCACTCCCGGGGACATTGCGGACAGGGCAGCCCCGCTCAGGGTCACTCCCAGGGATGAATTGCGGACGGGGCAGCCCCGCTCAGGGTCACTCCCAGTGACATTGCGGACGGGGCAGCCCTGCACAGGGTCACTCCCAGGAATAAATTGCGGACGGGGCAGCCCCGCTCATGGTCACTCCCGGGGACATTGCGGACGGGGCAGCCCCGCTCAGGGTCACTCCCGGCGAGATTGCGGACGGGGCAGCCCAGCTCAGGGTCACTCCCAGGGACCTTGCGGACGGGGCAGCCCCGCTCAGGGTCACTCCCGGCGAGATTGCGGACGGGGCAGCCCCACTCAGGGTCACTCCCAAGGGACATTGCGGACGGGGCAGCTTCGCTCAGGGTCACTCCCAGGGACATTGTGGACGGGGCAGCCCCGCTCAGCGTCACTCCCAGGGACATTGCGGACGGGGCAGCCCCGCTGAGAGTCACTCACAGGGACATTGCGGACGGGGCAGCCCCGCTCAGGGTAACTCCCAGGGACATTACGGACGGGGCAGCCCCGCTCAGGGTCAATCCCAGGGACATTGCGGACGGGGCAGCCCCGCTCAGGGTCACTCCCAGGGACATTGCGGACGGGGCAGCCCCGCTCAGGGTCACTCCCAGGGACATTGCGGACGAGGCAGCCCCGCTCAGGGTCACTCCCAGGGACATTGCGGACGGGGCAGCCCCGCTCAGGGTCAATCCCAGGGAAATTGCGGACGGGGCAGCCCGCTCTGGGTCACTCCCGGGGACATTGGGGACGGGGCAGCCCCGCTCAGGGTCACTCCCAGGGACATTGCGGACTGGGCAGCCCCGCTCAGGGTCACTCCCAGGGACATTGCGGACGGGGCAGCCCCGCTCAGAGTCACTCCCAAGGACATTGCGGACGGGGCAGTCCCGCTCAGGGTCACTCCCATGGACATTGCGGACGGGGCAGCCCCGCTCAGGGTCACTCCCAGGGAGATTGCGGACGGGGCAGCCCCGTTCAGGGTCACCCACAGGGACATTGCGGACGGGGCTGCCCCGCTCAGGGTCACCCCCAGGGACATTGCGGACGGGGCAGCCCCGCTCAGGGTCACTCCCGGGGACATTGCGGAGGGGGCAGCCCCGCTCAGGGTCACTCCCGGGGACATTGCGGACGGGGCAGCCCCGCTCAGGGTCACTCACGGGGACATTGCGGACGGGGCAGCCCCGCTCTGGGTCACTCCCAGGGATAAATTGCGGACGGGGCAGCCCAGCTGAGGGTCACTCCCAGTGACATTGCGGACGGGGCATCCCCGCTCAGGGTCACTCCCAGTGACATTGCGGACGGGGCAGCCCCGCTCAGGGTCACTCCCGGCGAGATTGCGGACGGGGCAGCCCCACTCAGGGTCACTCCCAGGGACATTGCGGACGGGGTAGCCCCCCTCAGGGTCACTCCCGGGACATTGCGGACGGGGCAGCCCCGCTCAGGGTCACTCCCGGGGTCATTGCGGACGGGGCAGCCCCGCTCAGGGTCACTCCCAGGGACATTGCGGACGGGGCAGCCCTGCTCAGGGTCACTCCCAGGGACATTGCGGACGGGGCAGCCCCGCTCAGGGTCACTCCCAGGGACCTTGCGGATGGGGCAGCCCCACTCAGGGTCACTCCCAGGGACCTTGCGGACGGGGCAGCCCCGCTCAGGGTCACTCCCGGCGAGATTGCGGACGGGGCAGCCCCGCTCAGGGTCACTCCCAGGGACATTGCGGACGGGGCAGCCCCGTTCAGGGTCACCCACAGGGACATTGCGGACGGGGCAGCCCCGCTCAGGGTCACCCCCAGGGACATTGCGGACGGGGCAGCCCCGCTCAGGGTCACTCCCGTGGACATTGCGGAGGGGGCAGCCCCGCTCAGGGTCACTCCCGGGGACATTGCGGACGGGGCAGCCCCGCACAGGGTCACTCCCAGGGACATTGCGGACGTGGCAGCCCCGCACAGGGTCACTCCCAGGGACATTGCGGACGGGGCAGCCCCACACAGGGTCTCTCCCAGGGACATTGCGGACGTGGCAGCCCCGCTGAGAGTCACTCCCAGGGACTCTGCGGACGGGGCAGCCCCGCTCAGGGTGACTCTCAGGGACTCTGCGGACGGAGTAGCCCCGCTCAAGGTCACTCCCGGGGACATTGCAGACGGGGCAGCCCCGCTCAGCGTCACTCCCGGGGACATTGCGGACAGGGCAGCCCCGCTCAGGGTCACTCCCAGGGATGAATTGCGGACGGGGCAGCCCCGCTCAGGGTCACTCCCAGTGACATTGCGGGGAACGGGGCAGCCCCGCACAGGGTCACTCCCAGGAATAAATTGCGGACGGGGCAGCCCCGCTCAGGGTCACTCCCGGCGAGATTGCGGACGGGGCAGCCCAGCTCAGGGTCACTCCCAGGGACCTTGCGGACGGGGCAGCCCGGCTCAGGGTCACTCCCGGCGAGATTGCGGACGGGGCAGCCCCGCTCAGGGTCACTCCCAAGGGACATTGCGGACGGGGCAGCTTCGCTCAGGGTCACTCCCAGGGACATTGTGGACGGGGCAGCCCCGCTCAGCGTCACTCCCAGGGACATTGCGGACGGGGCAGCCCCGCTGAGAGTCACTCACAGGGACATTGCGGACGGGGCAGCCCCGCTCAGGGTAACTCCCAGGGACATTACGGACGGGGCAGCCCCGCTCAGGGTCAATCCCAGGGACATTGCGGACGGGGCAGCCCCGCTCAGGGTCACTCCCAGGGACATTGCGGACGGGGCAGCCCCGCTCAGGGTCACTCCCAGGGACATTGCGGACGAGGCAGCCCCGCTCAGGGTCACTCCCAGGGACATTGCGGACGGGGCAGCCCCGCTCCGGGTCAATCCCAGGGAAATTGCGGACGGGGCAGCCCGCTCTGGGTCACTCCCGGGGACATTGGGGACGGGGCAGCCCCGCTCAGGGTCACTCCCAGGGACATTGCGGACTGGGCAGCCCCGCTCAGGGTCACTCCCAGGGACATTGCGGACGGGGCAGCCCCGCTCAGAGTCACTCCCAAGGACATTGCGGACGGGGCAGTCCCGCTCAGGGTCACTCCCATGGACATTGCGGACGGGGCAGCCCCGCTCAGGGTCACTCCCAGGGAGATTGCGGACGGGGCAGCCCCGTTCAGGGTCACCCACAGGGACATTGCGGACGGGGCTGCCCCGCTCAGGGTCACCCCCAGGGACATTGCGGACGGGGCAGCCCCGCTCAGGGTCACTCCCGGGGACATTGCGGAGGGGGCAGCCCCGCTCAGGGTCACTCCCGGGGACATTGCGGACGGGGCAGCCCCGCTCAGGGTCACTCACGGGGACATTGCGGACGGGGCAGCCCCGCTCTGGGTCACTCCCAGGGATAAATTGCGGACGGGGCAGCCCAGCTGAGGGTCACTCCCAGTGACATTGCGGACGGGGCATCCCCGCTCAGGGTCACTCCCAGGGATAAATTGCGGACGGGGCAGCCCCGCTCAGGGTCACTCCCGGGGACATTGCGGACGGGGCAGCCCCGCTCAGGGTCACTCCCTGGGACATTGCGGACGGGGCAGCCCCGCTCAGGGTCACTCCCAGGGACCTTGCGGACGGGGCAGCCCCACTCAGGGTAACTCCCAGGGACCTTGCGGACGGGGCAGCCCCGCTCAGGGTCACTCCCGGCGAGATTGCGGACGGGGCAGCCCCGCTCAGGGTCACTCCCAGGGACATTGTGGACGGGGCAGCCCCGCTCAGGGTCACTCCCAAGGGACATTGCGGACGGGGCAGCCCCGCTCAGGGTCAGTCCCGGCGAGATTGCGGACGGGGCAGCCCCGCTCAGGGTCACTCCCAGGGACATTGTGGACGGGGCAGCCCCGCTCAGGGTCACTCCCAAGGGAGATTGCGGACGGGGCAGCCCCGCTCAGGGTCACTCCCGGGGACATTGCAGACGTGGCAGCCCCGCTCAGGGTCACTCCCGGGGACATTGCGGACGGGGCAGCCCCGCTCAGGGTCACTCCCGGGGACATTGCGGACGGGGCAGCCCCGCTCAGGGTCACTCCCAGGGACTCTGCGGACGGGGCAGCCCCGCTCAGGGTGACTCTCAGGGACTCTGCGGACGGAGTAGCCCCGCTCAGGGTCACTCCCGGGGACATTGCAGACGGGGCAGCCCCGCTCAGCGTCACTCCCGGGGACATTGCGGACGGGGCAGCCCCGCTCAGGGTCACTCCCAGTGACATTGCGGACGGGGCAGCCCCGCTCAGGGTCACTCCCAGGGATAAATTGCGGACGGGGCAGCCCTGCTCAGGGTCACTCCAGGGGACATTGCGGACGGGGCAGCCCCGCTCAGGGTCACTCCCGGCGAGATTGCGGACGGGGCAGCCCCGCTCAGGGTCACTCCCAGGGAACTTGCGGACGGGGCAGTCCCGCTCTGGGTCACTCCCGGCGAGATTGCGGACGGGGCAGCCCCACTCAGGGTCACTCCCAAGGGACATTGCGGACGGGGCAGCTTCGCTCAGAGTCACTCCCAGGGACATTGCGGACGGGGCAGCCCCGCTCAGGGTCACTCCCAGGGACATTGCGGACGGGGCAGCCCCGCTGAGAGTCACTCACAGGGACATTGCGGACGGGGTAGCCGCGCTCAGGGTCACTCCCAGGGACATTGCGGACGGGGCAGCCCCGCTCAGGGTCACTCCCAGGGACATTGCGGACGGGGCAGCCCCGCTCAGGGTCACTTCCAGGGACATTGCGGACGGGGCAACCCCGCTCAGGGTCAATCCCAGGGACATTGCGGATGAGGCAGCCCCGCTCAGGGTCACTCCCAGGGACATTGCGGACGGGCAGCCCCGCTCAGGGTCACTCCCAGGGACATTGCGGACGGGGCAGCCCGCTCAGGGTCACTCCCGGGGACATTGGGGACGGGGCAGCCCCGCTGAGGGTCAGTCCCGGGGACATTGCGGACGGGGCAGCCCCGCTCAGGGTCACTGCCGGGGACATTGCGGACGGGGCAGCCCTGCTGAGAGTCACTCCCAGGGTCTCTGCGGACGGGGCAGCCCCGCTCAGGGTGACTCTCAGGGACTCTGCGGACGGAGTAGCCCCGCTCAGGGTCACTCCCGGGGACATTGCAGACGGGGCAGCCCCGCTCAGCGTCACTCCTGGGGACATTGCGGACGGGGCAGCTTCGCTCAGGGTCACTCCCAGGGACATTGCGGACGGGGCAGCCCCGTTCAGGGTCACCCACAGGGACATTGCGGACGGGGCAGCCCCGCTCAGGGTCACTCAAGGGGACATTGCGGACGGGGCAGCCCCGCTGAGGGTCACTCCCAGGGACATTGCGGACGGGGCAGCCCCGTTCAGGGTCACCCACAGGGACATTGCGGACGGGGCAGCCCCGCTCAGGGTCACCCCCAGGGACATTGCGGACGGGGCAGCCCCGCTCAGGGTCACTCCCGGGGACATTGCGGAGGGGGCAGCCCCGCTCAGGGTCACTCCCGGGGACATTGCGGACGGGGCAGCCCCGCACAGGGTCACTCCCAGGGACATTGCGGACGTGGCAGCCCCGCACAGGGTCACTCCCAGGGACATTGCGGACGGGGCAGCCCTGCACAGGGTCACTCCCAGGGACATTGCGGACGTGGCAGCCCCGCTGAGAGTCACTCCCAGGGACTCTGCGGACGGGGCAGCCCCGCTCAGGGTGACTCTCAGGGACTCTGCGGACGGAGTAGCCCCGCTCAAGGTCACTCCCGGGGACATTGCAGACGGGGCAGCCCCGCTCAGCGTCACTCCCGGGGACATTGCGGACAGGGCAGCCCCGCTCAGGGTCACTCCCAGGGATAAATTGCGGACGGGGCAGCCCCGCTCAGGGTCACTCCCAGTGACATTGCGGACGGGGCAGCCCCGCTCAGGGTCACTCCCAGGGATAAATTGCGGACGGGGCAGCCCCGCTCAGGGTCACTCCCGGGGACATTGCGGACGGGGCAGCCCCGCTCAGGGTCACTCCCGGCGAGATTGCGGACGGGGCAGCCCAGCTCAGGGTCACTCCCAGGGACCTTGCGGACGGGGCAGCCCCGCTCAGGGTCACTCCCGGCGAGATTGCGGACGGGGCAGCCCCACTCAGGGTCACTCCCAAGGGACATTGCGGACGGGGCAGCTTCGCTCAGGGTCACTCCCAGGTACATTGTGGACGGGGCAGCCCCGCTCAGGGTCACTCCCAGGGACATTGCGGACGGGGCAGCCCCGCTGAGAGTCACTCACAGGGACATTGCGGACGGGGCAGCCCCGCTCAGGGTCACTCCCAGGGACATTACGGACGGGGCAGCCCCGCTCAGGGTCACTCCCAGGGACATTGCGGACGGGGCAGCCCCGCTCAGGGTCACTCCCAGGGACATTGCGGACGGGGCAGCCCCGCTCAGGGTCACTCCCAGGGACATTGCGGACGAGGCAGCCCCGCTCAGGGTCACTCCCAGGGACATTGCGGACGGGGCAGCCCCGCTCAGGGTCAATCCCAGGGAAATTGCGGACGGGGCAGCCCGCTCTGGGTCACTCCCGGGGACATTGGGGACGGGGCAGCCCCGCTCAGGGTCACTCCCAGGGACATTGCGGACTGGGCAGCCCCGCTCAGGGTCACTCCCAGGGACATTACGGACGGGGCAGCCCCGCTCAGGGTCACTCCCGGAGACATTGCGGACGGGGCAGCCCCGCTCAGAGTCACTCCCAAGGACATTGCGGACGTGGCAGTCCCGCTCAGGGTCACTCCCATGGACATTGCGGACGGGGCAGCCCCGCTCAGGGTCACTCCCAGGGAGATTGCGGACGGGGCAGCCCCGTTCAGGGTCACCCACAGGGACATTGCGGACGGGGCTGCCCCGCTCAGGGTCACCCCCAGGGACATTGCGGACGGGGCAGCCCCACTCAGGGTCACTCCCGGGGACATTGCGGACGGGGCAGCCCCGCTCAGGGTCACTCCCGGGGACATTGTGGACGGGGCAGCCCCGCTGAGGGTCACTCCCCGGGACATTGCGGACGGGGCAGCCCCGCTCAGGGTCACTCCCAGGGACATTGCGGACGGGGCAGCCCCGCTCAGGGTCACACCCGGGGACATTGCGGACGGGGCAGCCCCGCTCAGGGTCACTCCCCGGGACATTGCGGACGGGGCAGCCCCGCTCAGGGTCACTCCCAGGGACTCTGCAGACGGGGCAGCCCCGCTCAGCGTCACTCCCAGGGTCATTGTGGACGGGGCAGCCCCGCTCAGGGTCACTCCCAGGGACATTGCGGACGGGGCAGCCCCGCTCAGGGTCACTCCCAGGGACATTGCGGACGGGGCAGCCCCGCTCAGGGTCACTACCAGGGACATTGCGGACGGGGCAGGCCCGCTCAGGGCCACTCCCGGGGACATTGCGGACGGGGCATCCCGCTCAGGGTCACTCCCGGGGACATTGCGGACGGGGCATCCCGCTCAGGGTCACTCGCAGGGACATTGCGGACGGGGCAGCCCCGCTCAGGGTCACTCGCAGGGACATTGAGGACGGGGCATCCCCGCTCAGGGTCACTCCCGGGGACATTGCGGACGGGGCAGCCCCGCTCAGGGTCACTCGCAGGGACATTGCGGACGGGGCAGCCCCGCTCAGCGTCACTCCCGGGGACATTGTGTACGTGGCAGCCCCGCTCAGGGTCACTCCCGGGGACATTGTGTACGGGGCAGCCCCGCTCAGGGTCACTCGCAGGGACATTGCGGACGGAGCAGCCCCGCTGAGGGTCACTCCCATGGACATTGTGGACGGGGCAGCCCCGCTCAGCGTCACTCCCGGGGACTTTGTGTACGTGGCAGCACCGCTCAGGGTCACTCCCGGGGACATTGTGGACGGGGCAGCCCCGCTCAGGGTCACTCCCGGGGACATTGCGGACGGGGCAGCCCCGCTCAGGGTCACTCCCATGGACAATGCGGACGGGGCAGCCCCGCTCAGGGTCACTCCCGTAGACATTGCGGACGGGGCAGCCCAGCTCAGGGTAACTCCCAGGGACACTGCGGACGGGGCAGCTCCGCTCAGGGTCAGTCCCAGGGACATTGTGGACGGGCAGCCCCGCTCAGGGTCTCTCCCAGGGACATTGTGGACGGGGCAGCCCCGCTCAGGGTCACTCCCAGGGACATTGCGGACGGGGCAGCCCCGCTCAGGGTCACTCCCAGGGACATTGCGGACGGGGCAGCCCCGCTCAGGGTCACTACCAGGGACATTGCGGACGGGGCAGGCCCGCTCAGGGTCACTCCCGGGGACATTGCGGACGGGGCATCCCGCTCAGGGTCACTCCCGGGGACATTGCGGACGGGGCATCCCGCTCAGGGTCACTCGCAGGGACATTGCGGACGGGGCAGCCCCGCTCAGGGTCACTCGCAGGGACATTGAGGACGGGGCATCCCCGCTCAGGGTCACTCCCGGGGACATTGCGGACGGGGCAGCCCCGCTCAGGGTCACTCCCGGGGACATTGCGGACGGGGCAGCCCCGCTCAGGGTCACTCGCAGGGACATTGCGGACGGGGCAGCCCCGCTCAGCGTCACTCCCGGGGACATTGTGTACGTGGCAGCCCCGCTCAGGGTCACTCCCGGGGACATTGTATACGGGGCAGCCCCGCTCAGGGTCACTCGCAGGGACATTGCGGACGGAGCAGCCCCGCTGAGGGTCACTCCCATGGACATTGTGGACGGGGCAGCCCCGCTCAGCGTCACTCCCGGGGACATTGTGTACGTGGCAGCCCCGCTCAGGGTCACTCCCGGGGACATTGTGGACGGGGCAGCCCCGCTCAGGGTCACTCCCGGGGACATTGCGGACGGGGCAGCCCCGCTCAGGGTCACTCCCAGGGACATTGCGGACGTGGCAGCCCCGCACAGGGTCACTCCCAGGGACATTGCGGACGGGGCAGCCCTGCACAGGGTCACTCCCAGGGACATTGCGGACGTGGCAGCCCCGCTGAGAGTCACTCCCAGGGACTCTGCGGACGGGGCAGCCCCGCTCAGGGTGACTCTCAGGGACTCTGCGGACGGAGTAGCCCCGCTCAAGGTCACTCCCGGGGACATTGCAGACGGGGCAGCCCCGCTCAGCGTCACTCCCGGGGACATTGCGGACAGGGCAGCCCCGCTCAGGGTCACTCCCAGGGATAAATTGCGGACGGGGCAGCCCCGCTCAGGGTCACTCCCAGTGACATTGCGGACAGGGCAGCCCCGCTCAGGGTCACTCCCAGGGATAAATTGCGGACGGGGCAGCCCCGCTCAGGGTCACTCCCGGGGACATTGCGGACGGGGCAGCCCCGCTCAGGGTCACTCCCGGCGAGATTGCGGACGGGGCAGCCCAGCTCAGGGTCACTCCCAGGGACCTTGCGGACGGGGCAGCCCCGCTCAGGGTCACTCCCGGCGAGATTGCGGACGGGGCAGCCCCACTCAGGGTCACTCCCAAGGGACATTGCGGACGGGGCAGCTTCGCTCAGGGTCACTCCCAGGGACATTGTGGACGGGGCAGCCCCGCTCAGGGTCACTCCCAGGGACATTGCGGACGGGGCAGCCCCGCTGAGAGTCACTCACAGGGACATTGCGGACGGGGCAGCCCCGCTCAGGGTCACTCCCAGGGACATTACGGACGGGGCAGCCCCGCTCAGGGTCACTCCCAGGGACATTGCGGACGGGGCAGCCCCGCTCAGGGTCACTCCCAGGGACATTGCGGACGGGGCAGCCCCGCTCAGGGTCACTCCCAGGGACATTGCGGACGAGGCAGCCCCGCTCAGGGTCACTCCCAGGGACATTGCGGACGGGGCAGCCCCGCTCAGGGTCAATCCCAGGGAAATTGCGGACGGGGCAGCCCGCTCTGGGTCACTCCCGGGGACATTGGGGACGGGGCAGCCCCGCTCAGGGTCACTCCCAGGGACATTGCGGACTGGGCAGCCCCGCTCAGGGTCACTCCCAGGGACATTGCGGACGGGGCAGCCCCGCTCAGGGTCACTCCCGGAGACATTGCGGACGGGGCAGCCCCGCTCAGAGTCACTCCCAAGGACATTGCGGACGGGGCAGTCCCGCTCAGGGTCACTCCCATGGACATTGCGGACGGGGCAGCCCCGCTCAGGGTCACTCCCAGGGAGATTGCGGACGGGGTAGCCCCGTTCAGGGTCACCCACAGGGACATTGCGGACGGGGCTGCCCCGCTCAGGGTCACCCCCAGGGACATTGCGGACGGGGCTGCCCCGCTCAGGGTCACTCCCGGGGACATTGCGGACGGGGCAGCCCCGCTCAGGGTCACTCCCGGGGACATTGTGGACGGGGCAGCCCCGCTCAGGGTCACTCCCAGGGACATTGCGGACGGGGCAGCCCCGCTCAGGGTCACTCCCAGGGACATTGCGGACGGGGCAGCCCCGCTCAGGGTCACTCCCGGGGACATTGCGGACGGGGCAGCCCCGCTCAGGGTCACTCCCCGGGACATTGCGGACGGGGCAGCCCCGCTCAGGGTCACTCCCAGGGACTCTGCAGACGGGGCAGCCCCGCTCAGCGTCACTCCCAGGGTCATTGTGGACGGGGCAGCCCCGCTCAGGGTCACTCCCAGGGACATTGCGGACGGGGCAGCCCCGCTCAGGGTCACTCCCAGGGACATTGCGGACGGGGCAGCCCCGCTCAGGGTCACTACCAGGGACATTGCGGACGGGGCAGGCCCGCTCAGGGTCACTCCCGGGGACATTGCGGACGGGGCATCCCGCTCAGGGTCACTCCCGGGGACATTGCGGACGGGGCATCCCGCTCAGGGTCACTCGCAGGGACATTGCGGACGGGGCAGCCCCGCTCAGGGTCACTCGCAGGGACATTGAGGACGGGGCATCCCCGCTCAGGGTCACTCCCGGGGACATTGCGGACGGGGCAGCCCCGCTCAGGGTCACTCCCGGGGACATTGCGGACGGGGCAGCCCCGCTCAGGGTCACTCGCAGGGACATTGCGGACGGAGCAGCCCCGCTGAGGGTCACTCCCATGGACATTGTGGACGGGGCAGCCCCGCTCAGCGTCACTCCCGGGGACTTTGTGTACGTGGCAGCCCCGCTCAGGGTCACTCCCGGGGACATTGTGGACGGGGCAGCCCCGCTCAGGGTCACTCCCGGGGACATTGCGGACGGGGCAGCCCCGCTCAGGGTCACTCCCATGGACAATGCGGACGGGGCAGCCCCGCTCAGGGTCACTCCCGGAGACATTGCGGACGGGGCAGCCCAGCTCAGGGTAACTCCCAGGGACACTGCGGACGGGGCAGCTCCGCTCAGGGTCAGTCCCAGGGACATTGTGGACGGGGCAGCCCCGCTCAGGGTCTCTCCCAGGGACATTGTGGACGGGGCAGCCCCGCTCAGGGTCACTCCCAGGGACATTGCGGACGGGGCAGCCCCGCTCAGGGTCACTCCCAGGGACATTGCGGACGGGGCAGCCCCGCTCAGGGTCACTACCAGGGACATTGCGGACGGGGCAGGCCCGCTCAGGGTCACTCCCGGGGACATTGCGGACGGGGCATCCCGCTCAGGGTCACTCCCGGGGACATTGCGGACGGGGCATCCCGCTCAGGGTCACTCGCAGGGACATTGCGGACGGGGCAGCCCCGCTCAGGGTCACTCGCAGGGACATTGAGGACGGGGCATCCCCGCTCAGGGTCACTCCCGGGGACATTGCGGACGGGGCAGCCCCGCTCAGGGTCACTCCCGGGGACATTGCGGACGGGGCAGCCCCGCTCAGGGTCACTCGCAGGGACATTGCGGACGGGGCAGCCCCGCTCAGCGTCACTCCCGGGGACATTGTGTACGTGGCAGCCCCGCTCAGGGTCACTCCCGGGGACATTGTATACGGGGCAGCCCCGCTCAGGGTCACTCGCAGGGACATTGCGGACGGAGCAGCCCCGCTGAGGGTCACTCCCATGGACATTGTGGACGGGGCAGCCCCGCTCAGCGTCACTCCCGGGGACATTGTTTACGTGGCAGCCCCGCTCAGGGTCACTCCCGGGGACATTGTGGACGGGGCAGCCCCGCTCAGGGTCACTCCCGGGGACATTGCGGACGGGGCAGCCCCGCTCAGGGTCACTCCCATGGACAATGCGGACGGGGCAGCCCCGCTCAGGGTCACTCCCGGGGACATTGCGGACGGGGCAGCCCAGCTCAGGGTAACTCCCAGGGACACTGCGGACGGGGCAGCTCCGCTCAGGGTCAGTCCCAGGGACATTGTGGACGGGGCAGCCCCGCTCAGGGTCTCTCCCAGGGACATTGTGGACGGGGCAGCCCCGCTCAGGGTCACTCCCAGGGACATTGCGGACGGGGCAGCCCCGCTCAGGGTCACTCCCAGGGATATTGCGGATGGGGCAGCCAGCACAGGGTCACTCCCGGCGACATTGTGGACGGGGCAGTCCCGCTCAGGGTCACTCCCAGGGACATTGCGGACGGGGCAGCCCCGCTCAGGGTCACTCCCAGGGACATTGTGGACGGGGCAGTCCCGCTCAGGGTCACACCCAGGGACATTGCGGACGGGGCAGCCCCGCTCAGGGTCACTCCCGGGGACATTGCAGACGGGGCAGCCCCGCTGAGCGTCACTCCCGGGGATATTGCGGACGGGGCAGCCCCGCTCAGGGTCACTCGCAGGGACATTGCGGACGGGGCAGCCCCGCTCAGGGTCACTCCCATGGACAATGCGGACGGGGCAGCCCCGCTCAGGGTCACTCCCGTAGACATTGCGGACGGGGCAGCCCAGCTCAGGGTAACTCCCAGGGACACTGCGGACGGGGCAGCTCCGCTCAGGGTCAGTCCCAGGGACATTGTGGACGGGCAGCCCCGCTCAGGGTCTCTCCCAGGGACATTGTGGACGGGGCAGCCCCGCTCAGGGTCACTCCCAGGGACATTGCGGACGGGGCAGCCCCGCTCAGGGTCACTCCCAGGGACATTGCGGACGGGGCAGCCCCGCTCAGGGTCACTACCAGGGACATTGCGGACGGGGCAGGCCCGCTCAGGGTCACTCCCGGGGACATTGCGGACGGGGCATCCCGCTCAGGGTCACTCCCGGGGACATTGCGGACGGGGCATCCCGCTCAGGGTCACTCGCAGGGACATTGCGGACGGGGCAGCCCCGCTCAGGGTCACTCGCAGGGACATTGAGGACGGGGCATCCCCGCTCAGGGTCACTCCCGGGGACATTGCGGACGGGGCAGCCCCGCTCAGGGTCACTCCCGGGGACATTGCGGACGGGGCAGCCCCGCTCAGGGTCACTCGCAGGGACATTGCGGACGGGGCAGCCCCGCTCAGCGTCACTCCCGGGGACATTGTGTACGTGGCAGCCCCGCTCAGGGTCACTCCCGGGGACATTGTATACGGGGCAGCCCCGCTCAGGGTCACTCGCAGGGACATTGCGGACGGAGCAGCCCCGCTGAGGGTCACTCCCATGGACATTGTGGACGGGGCAGCCCCGCTCAGCGTCACTCCCGGGGACATTGTGTACGTGGCAGCCCCGCTCAGGGTCACTCCCGGGGACATTGTGGACGGGGCAGCCCCGCTCAGGGTCACTCCCGGGGACATTGCGGACGGGGCAGCCCCGCTCAGGGTCACTCCCAGGGACATTGCGGACGTGGCAGCCCCGCACAGGGTCACTCCCAGGGACATTGCGGACGGGGCAGCCCTGCACAGGGTCACTCCCAGGGACATTGCGGACGTGGCAGCCCCGCTGAGAGTCACTCCCAGGGACTCTGCGGACGGGGCAGCCCCGCTCAGGGTGACTCTCAGGGACTCTGCGGACGGAGTAGCCCCGCTCAAGGTCACTCCCGGGGACATTGCAGACGGGGCAGCCCCGCTCAGCGTCACTCCCGGGGACATTGCGGACAGGGCAGCCCCGCTCAGGGTCACTCCCAGGGATAAATTGCGGACGGGGCAGCCCCGCTCAGGGTCACTCCCAGTGACATTGCGGACGGGGCAGCCCCGCTCAGGGTCACTCCCAGGGATAAATTGCGGACGGGGCAGCCCCGCTCAGGGTCACTCCCGGGGACATTGCGGACGGGGCAGCCCCGCTCAGGGTCACTCCCGGCGAGATTGCGGACGGGGCAGCCCAGCTCAGGGTCACTCCCAGGGACCTTGCGGACGGGGCAGCCCCGCTCAGGGTCACTCCCGGCGAGATTGCGGACGGGGCAGCCCCACTCAGGGTCACTCCCAAGGGACATTGCGGACGGGGCAGCTTCGCTCAGGGTCACTCCCAGGGACATTGTGGACGGGGCAGCCCCGCTCAGGGTCACTCCCAGGGACATTGCGGACGGGGCAGCCCCGCTGAGAGTCACTCACAGGGACATTGCGGACGGGGCAGCCCCGCTCAGGGTCACTCCCAGGGACATTACGGACGGGGCAGCCCCGCTCAGGGTCACTCCCAGGGACATTGCGGACGGGGCAGCCCCGCTCAGGGTCACTCCCAGGGACATTGCGGACGGAGCAGCCCCGCTCAGGGTCACTCCCAGGGACATTGCGGACGAGGCAGCCCCGCTCAGGGTCACTCCCAGGGACATTGCGGACGGGGCAGCCCCGCTCAGGGTCAATCCCAGGGAAATTGCGGACGGGGCAGCCCGCTCTGGGTCACTCCCGGGGACATTGGGGACGGGGCAGCCCCGCTCAGGGTCACTCCCAGGGACATTGCGGACTGGGCAGCCCCGCTCAGGGTCACTCCCAGGGACATTGCGGACGGGGCAGCCCCGCTCAGGGTCACTCCCGGAGACATTGCGGACGGGGCAGCCCCGCTCAGAGTCACTCCCAAGGACATTGCGGACGGGGCAGTCCCGCTCAGGGTCACTCCCATGGACATTGCGGACGGGGCAGCCCCGCTCAGGGTCACTCCCAGGGAGATTGCGGACGGGGCAGCCCCGTTCAGGGTCACCCACAGGGACATTGCGGACGGGGCTGCCCCGCTCAGGGTCACCCCCAGGGACATTGCGGACGGGGCTGCCCCGCTCAGGGTCACTCCCGGGGACATTGCGGACGGGGCAGCCCCGCTCAGGGTCACTCCCGGGGACATTGTGGACGGGGCAGCCCCGCTCAGGGTCACTCCCAGGGACATTGCGGACGGGGCAGCCCCGCTCAGGGTCACTCCCAGGGACATTGCGGACGGGGCAGCCCCGCTCAGGGTCACTACCAGGGACATTGCGGACGGGGCAGGCCCGCTCAGGGTCACTCCCGGGGACATTGCGGACGGGGCATCCCGCTCAGGGTCACTCGCAGGGACATTGCGGACGGGGCAGCCCCGCTCAGGGTCACTCGCAGGGACATTGAGGACGGGGCATCCCCGCTCAGGGTCACTCCCGGGGACATTGCGGACGGGGCAGCCCCGCTCAGGGTCACTCCCGGGGACATTGCGGACGGGGCAGCCCCGCTCAGGGTCACTCGCAGGGACATTGCGGACGGGGCAGCCCCGCTCAGCGTCACTCCCGGGGACATTGTGTACGTGGCAGCCCCGCTCAGGGTCACTCCCGGGGACATTGTATACGGGGCAGCCCCGCTCAGGGTCACTCGCAGGGACATTGCGGACGGAGCAGCCCCGCTGAGGGTCACTCCCATGGACATTGTGGACGGGGCAGCCCCGCTCAGCGTCACTCCCGGGGACATTGTGTACGTGGCAGCCCCGCTCAGGGTCACTCCCGGGGACATTGTGGACGGGGCAGCCCCGCTCAGGGTCACTCCCGGGGACATTGCGGACGGGGCAGCCCCGCTCAGGGTCACTCCCATGGACAATGCGGACGGGGCAGCCCCGCTCAGGGTCACTCCCGGGGACATTGCGGACGGGGCAGCCCAGCTCAGGGTAACTCCCAGGGACACTGCGGACGGGGCAGCTCCGCTCAGGGTCAGTCCCAGGGACATTGTGGACGGGGCAGCCCCGCTCAGGGTCTCTCCCAGGGACATTGTGGACGGGGCAGCCCCGCTCAGGGTCACTCCCAGGGACATTGCGGACGGGGCAGCCCCGCTCAGGGTCACTCCCAGGGATATTGCGGATGGGGCAGCCAGCACAGGGTCACTCCCGGCGACATTGTGGACGGGGCAGTCCCGCTCAGGGTCACTCCCAGGGACATTGCGGACGGGGCAGCCCCGCTCAGGGTCACTCCCAGGGACATTGTGGACGGGGCAGTCCCGCTCAGGGTCACACCCAGGGACATTGCGGACGGGGCAGCCCCGCTCAGGGTCACTCCCGGGGACATTGCAGACGGGGCAGCCCCGCTGAGCGTCACTCCCGGGGATATTGCGGACGGGGCAGCCCCGCTCAGGGTCACTCCCGGGGACATTGCGGACGGGGCAGCCCCGCTCAGGGTCACTCCCAGGGACATTGCGGACGGGGCAGCCCCGCTCAGGGTCACTCCCAGGGATAAATTGCGGACAGGGCAGCCCCGCTCAGGGTCACTCCCAGGGACATTGCGGACGGGGCAGCCCCGCTCAGGGTCACTCCCGGGGACATTGCGGACGGGGCAGCCCCGCTCAGGGTCACTCCCGGGGACTCTGCTGAAGTGGCAGCCCCGCTCAGGGTCACTCCCAGGGACATTGCGGACGGGGCAGCCCCGCTCAGGGTCACTCCCAAGGGACATTGCGGACGGGGCAGCCCCGCTCAGGGTCACTCCCAGGGACATTTCGGACGGGGCAGCCCCGCTCAGGGTCACTCCCAAGGGACATTGCGGACGGGGCAGCCCCGCTCAGAGTCACTCCCAGGGACATTGCGGACGGGGCAGCCCCGCTCAGGGTCACTCCCAGGGACATTGCGGACGGGGCAGCCCCGTTCAGGGTCACTCCCGGGGACTCTGCTGAAGTGGCAGCCCCGCTCAGGGTCACTCCCAGGGGCATTGCGGACGGGGCAGCCCCGCTCAGCCTCACTCCCAGGGACTTTGCGGACGGGGCAGCCCCGCTCAGCGTCACCCCCGGGGACATTGCAGACGGGGCAGCCCCGCTCAGGGTCACTCCCTGGGACATTGCGGACGGGGCAGCCCCGCTCAGGGTCACTCCCAGGGACCTTGCGGACGGGGCAGCCCCGCTTAGGGTCACTCCCGGCGAGATTGCGGACGGGGCAGCCCCGCTCATGGTCACTCCCAGGGACATTGCGGACGGGGCAGCCCCGCTCAGGGTCACTCCCAGGGACATTGCGGACGGGGCAGCCCCGCTCAGGGTCACTCCCGGGGACATTGCGGACGGGGCAGCCCCGCTCAGGGTCACTCCCAGGGACCTTGCGGACGGGGCAGCCCGCTCAGGGTCACTCCCAGGGACATTGCGGACGGGGCAGCCCCGCTCAGGGTCACTCCCGGGGACATTGCAGACGGGGCAGCCCCGCTCAGGGTCACTCCCGGGGACATTGCGGACGGGGCAGCCCCGCTCAGGGTCACTCCCAGGGTCATTGCGGACGGGGCAGCCCCGCTCAGGGTCACTCCCAGGGACATTGCGGACGGGGCAGCCCCGCTCAGGGTCACTCCCAGGGACATTGCGGACGGGGCAGCCCCGCTCAGGGTCACTACCAGGGACATTGCGGACGGGGCAGTCCCGCTCAGGGTCACTCCCGGGGACATTGCGGACGGGGCATCCCGCTCAGGGTCACTCGCAGGGACATTGCGGACGGGGCAGCCCCGCTCAGGGTCACTCCCGGGGACTTTGCGGACGGGGCAGCCCCGCTCAGGGTCACTCGCAGGGACATTGAGGACGGGGCATCCCCGCTCAGGGTCACTCCCGGGGACATTGCGGACGGGGCAGCCCCGCTCAGGGTCACTCCCGGGGACATTGTGGACGGGGCAGCCCCGCTCAGGGTCACTCCCAGGGACATTGCGGACGGGGCAGCCCCGCTCAGGGTCACTCCCAGGGACATTGCGGACGGGGCAGCCCCGCTCAGGGTCACTCCCGGGGACATTGCGGACGGGGCAGCCCCGCTCAGGGTCACTCCCAGGGACATTGCGGACAGGGCAGCCCCGCTCAGGGTCACTCCCGGGGACATTGTGGACGGGGCAGCCCCGCTCAGGGTCACTCCCAGGGACATTGCGGACGGGGCAGCCCCGCTCAGCGTCACTCCCAGGGACTCTGCAGACGGGGCAGCCCCGCTCAGCGTCACTCGCAGGGTCATTGTGGACGGGGCAGCCCCGCTCAGGGTCACTCCCAGGGACATTGCGGACGGGGCAGCCCCGCTCAGGGTCACTACCAGGGACATTGCGGACGGGGCAGGCCCGCTCAGGGTCACTCCCGGGGACATTGCGGACGGGGCATCCCGCTCAGGGTCACTCGCAGGGACATTGCGGACGGGGCAGCCCCGCTCAGGGTCACTCCCGGGGACTTTGCGGACGGGGCAGCCCCGCTCAGGGTCACTCGCAGGGACATTGAGGACGGGGCATCCCCGCTCAGGGTCACTCCCGGGGACATTGCGGACGGGGCAGCCCCGCTCAGGGCCACTCCCGGGGACATTGCGGACGGGGCAGCCCCGCTCAGGGTCACTCGCAGGGACATTGCGGACGGGGCAGCCCCGCTCAGCGTCACTCCCGCGGACATTGTGTACGTGGCAGCCCCGCTCAGGGTCACTCCCGGGGACATTGTGTACGGGGCAGCCCCGCTCAGGGTCACTCGCAGGGACATTGCGGACGGGGCAGCCCCGCTCAGGGTCACTCCCGGGGACATTGTGGACGGGGCAGCCCCGCTCAGGGTCACTCCCATGGACAATGCGGACGGGGCAGCCCCGCTCAGGGTCACTCCCGGGGACATTGCGGACGGGGCAGCCCAGCTCAGGGTAACTCCCAGGGACACTGCGGACGGGGCAGCTCCGCTCAGGGTCACTCCCAGGGACATTGTGGACGGGGCAGCCCCGCTCAGGGTCACTCCCAGGGACATTGTGGACGGGGCAGCCCCGCTCAGGGTCACTCCCAGGGACATTGCGGACGGGGCAGCCCCGCTCAGGGTCACTCCCAGGGATATTGCGGATGGGGCAGCCAGCACAGGGTCACTCCCGGCGACATTGTGGAAGGGGCAGTCCCGCTCAGGGTCACTCCCAGGGACATTGCGGACGGGGCAGCCCCGCTCAGGGTCACTCCCAGGGACATTGTGGACGGGGCAGTCCCGCTCAGGGTCACACCCAGGGACATTGCGGACGGGGCAGCCCCGCTCAGGGTCACTCCCAGGGATAAATTGCGGACAGGGCAGCCCCGCTCAGGGTCACTCCCGGGGACATTGCGGACGGGGCAGCCCCGCTCAGCGTCACTCCCAGGGATAAATTGCGGACGGGGCAGCCCCGCTCAGGGTCACTCCCAGGGACATTGCGGACGGGGCAGCCCCGCTCAGGGTCACTCCCAGGGATGAATTGCGGACAGGGCAGCCCCGCTCAGGGTCACTCCCGAGGACATTGTGTACGTGGCAGCCCCGCTCAGGGTCACTCGCAGGGACACTGCGGACGGGGCAGCCCCGCTCAGGGTCACTCCCAGGGACATTGTGGACAGGGCAGCCCCGCTCAGGGTCACTCCCAGGGACATTGTGGACGGGGCAGCCCCGTCAGGGTCACTCCCAGGGACATTGTGGACAGGGCAGCCCCGCTCAGGGTCACTCCCAGGGATATTGCGGATGGGGCAGCCAGCTCAGGGTCACTCCCGGCGACATTGTGGACGGGGCAGTCCCGCTCAGGGTCACTCCCAGGGACATTGCGGACGGGGCAGCCCCGCTCAGGGTCACTCCCAGGGACATTGTGGACGGGGCAGTCCCGCTCAGGGTCACACCCAGGGACATTGCGGACGGGGTAGCCCCGCTCAGGGTCACTCCCAGGGACATTGCGGACGGGGCAGCCCCGCTCAGGGTCACTCCCAGGGATATTGCGGACGGGCAGCCCCGCTGAGCGTCACTCCCAGGGACATTGCGGACGGGGCAGCCCCGCTCAGGGTCACTCCCAGGGACATTGCGGACGGGGTAGCCCCGCTCAGGGTCACTCCCAGGGACATTGCGGGCGGGGCAGCCCCGCTCAGGGTCACTCCCGGGACATTGCGGACGGGGCAGCCCCGCTCAGGGTCACTCCCGGGGACATTGCGGACGAGGCAGCCCCGCTCAGGGTCACTCCCCGGGACATTGCGGACGGGGCAGCCCCGCTCAGGGTCACTCCCGGGGACATTGCGGACGGGGCAGCCCGCTCAGGGTCACTCCCGGGGACATTGTGGACGGGGCAGCCCCGCTCAGGGTCACTCCCAGGGAGATTGCGGACGGGGAGCCCCGTTCAGGGTCACCCACAGGGACATTGCGGACGGGGCAGCCCCGCTCAGGGTCACCCCCAGGGACATTGCGGACGGGGCAGCACCGCTCAGGGTCACTCCCGGGGACATTGCGGACGGGGCAGCACCGCTCAGGGTCACTCCCAGGGACATTGCGGACGGGGCAGCCCCGCTGAGAGTCACTCCCAGGGACTCTGCGGACGGAGTAGCCCCGCTCAGGGTCACTCCCGGGGACATTGCAGACGGGGCAGCCCCGCTCAGCGTCACTCCCGGGGACATTGCGGACGGGGCAGCCCCGCTCAGGGTCACTCACGGGGACATTGCGGACGGGGCAGCCCCGCTCAGGGTCACTCCCAGGGTCATTGCGGATGGGGCAGCCCCGCTCAGGGTCACTCCCAGGGATAAATTGCGGACGGGGCAGCCCCGCTCAGGGTCACTCCCAGTGACATTGCGGACGGGCATCCCCGCTCAGGGTCACTCCCAGGGATAAATTGCGGACGGGGCAGCCCCGCTCAGGGTCACTCCCGGGGACATTGCGGACGGGGCAGCCCCGCTCAGGGTCACTCCCAGGGACATTGCGGACGGGGCAGCCCCGCTCAGGGTCACTCCCAGGGACCTTGCGGACGGGGCAGCCCCACTCAGGGTCACTCCCGGCGAGATTGCGGACGGGGCAGCCCCGCTCAGGGTCACTCCCAGGGACATTGTGGACGGGGCAGCCCCGCTCAGGGTCACTCCCAGGGACATTGCGGACGGGGCAGCCCCGCTCAGAGTCACTCCCAGGGACATTGCGGACGGGGCAGCCCCGCTCAGGGTCACTCCCGGGGACTCTGTAGATGTGGCAGCCCCGCTCAGGGTCACTCCCAGGGACATTGCGGACAGGGCAGCCCCGCTCAGGGTCACTCCCGGGGACATTGCGGACGGGGCAGCCCCACACAGGGTCACTCCCGGGGACATTGCGGACGGGGCAGCCCCGCTCAGGGTCACTCCTGGGGACATTGCGGACGGGGCAGCCCCGCTCAGGGTCACTCCCGGGGACATTGCAGACGGGGCAGCCCCGCTCAGGGTCACTCCCGGGGACATTGCGGAGGGGGCAGCCCCGCTCAGCCTCACTCCCTGGGACATTGCGGACGGGGCAGCCTCGCTCAGCCTCACCCCCAGGGACATTGCGGACGGGGCAGCCCCGCTCAGGGTCGCTCCCGGGGACATTGCGGACGGGGCAGCCCCGCTCAGGGTCACTCCCGGGGACATTGCGGACGGGGCAGCCCCGCTCAGGGTCACTCCCATGGACATTGCGGAGGGGGCAGCCCCGCTCAGGGTCACTCCCGGGGACATTGCGGACGGGGCAGCCCCGCTCAGGGTCACTCCCGGGGACATTGCGGACGTGGCAGCCCCGCTGAGAGTCACTCCCAGGGACTCTGCGGACGGGGGAGCCCCGCTCAGGGTCACTCTCAGGGACTCTGCGGACGGAGTAGCCCCGCTCAGGGTCACTCCCGGGGACATTGCAGACGGGGCAGCCCCGCTCAGGGTCACTCCCGGGGACTCTGCGGACGGGGCAGCCCCGCTCAGCGTCACTCCCGGGGACATTGCGGACGGGGCAGCCCCGCTCAGGGTCACTCCCGGGGACATTGCGGACGGGGCAGCCCCGCTCAGGGTCACTCCCGGGGACATTGCAGACGGGGCAGCCCCGCTCAGCGTCACTCCCGGGGTCATTGCGGACGGGGCAGCCCCGCTCAGGGTCACTCCCAGGGACTCTGCGGACGGGGCAGCCCCGCTCAGGGTCACTCCCAGGGACTCTGCGGACGGGGCAGCCCCGCTCAGGGTCACTCCCAGGGACTCTGCGGACGGAGTAGCCCCGCTCAGGGTCACTCCCGGGGACATTGCGGACGGGGCAGCCCCGCTCAGGGTCACTCCCAGGGACATTGCGGACGGGGCAGCCCCGCTCAGGGTCACTCCCAGGGATAAATTGCGGACGGGGCAGCCCCGCTCAGGGTCACTCCCAGGGACATTGCGGACGGGGCAGCCACGCTCAGGGTCACTCCCGGGGACATTGCGGACAGGGCAGCCCCGCTCAGGGTCACTCCCGGGGACATTGCGGACGGGGCAGCCCCGCTCAGGGTCACTCCCGGGGACATTGCGGACGGGGCAGCCCCGCTCAGGGTCACTCCCAGGGACCTTGCGGACGGGGCAGCCCCACTCAGGGTCACTCCCGGCGCGATTGCGGACGGGGCAGCCCCGCTCAGGGTCACTCCCAAGGGACATTGCGGACGGGGCAGCCCCGCTCAGGGTCACTCCCGGGGACATTGCGGACGGGGCAGCCCCGCTCAGGGTCACTCCCAGGGACATTGTGTACGGGGCAGCCCCGCTCAGGGTCACTCCCAGGGACATTGCGGACGGGGCAGCCCCGCTCAGGGTCTCTCCCGGGGACATTGTGTACGGGGCAGCCCCGCTCAGGGTCACTCCCAGGGTCATTGCGGACGGGGCAGCCCCGCTCATGGTCACTCCCAAGGGACATTGCGGACGGGGCAGCCCCGCTCAGGGTCACTCCCAGGGACATTGCGGACGGGGCAGCCCCGCTCAGGGTCACTCCCAAGGGACATTGCGGACGGGGCAGCCCCGCTCAGGGTCTCTCCCAGGGACATTGCGGACGGGGCAGCCCCGCTCAGGGTCACTCCCGGGGAAATTGCGGACGGGGCAGCCCCGCTCAGGGTCACTCCCGGGGACTCTGCTGAAGTGGCAGCCCCGCTCAGGGTCACTCCCAGGGACATTGCGGACGGGGCAGCCCCGCTCAGGGTCACTCCCAGGGACATTGCGGACGGGGCAGCCCCGCTCAGTGTCACTCCCGGGGACATTGCGGACGGGGCAGACCCGCTCAGGGTCACTCCCGGGGACTCTGCTGAAGTGGCAGCCCCGCTCAGGGTCACTCCCGGGGACATTGCGGACGGGGCAGCCCCGCTCAGGGTCACTCCCGGGGACATTGCGGACGTGGCAGCCCCGCTGAGATTCACTCCCAGGGACTCTGCGGACGGGGGAGCCCCGCTCAGGGTCACTCTCAGGGACTCTGCGGACGGAGTAGCCCCGCTCAGGGTCACTCCCGGGGACATTGCAGACGGGGCAGCCCCGCTCAGGGTCACTCCCGGGGACATTGCGGACGTGGCAGCCCCGCTGAGATTCACTCCCAGGGACTCTGCGGACGGGGGAGCCCCGCTCAGGGTCACTCTCAGGGACTCTGCGGACGGAGTAGCCCCGCTCAGGGTCACTCCCGGGGACTCTGCGGACGGAGTAGCCCCGCTCAGGGTCACTCCCGGGGACTCTGCGGACGGGGGAGCCCCGCTCAGGGTCACTCTCAGGGACTCTGCGGACGGTGTAGCCCCGCTCAGCGTCACTCCCGGGGACATTGCGGACGGGGCAGCCCCGCTCAGGGTCACTCCCAGGGATAAATTGCGGACAGGGGCAGCCCGGCTCAGGGTCACTCCCGGGGACATTGCGGACGGGGCAGCCCCGCTCAGGGTCACTCCAGGGACATTGCGGACGGGGCAGCCCCGCTCAGGGTCACTCCCAGGGACCTTGCGGACGGGGCAGCACTACTCAGGGTCACTCCCGGCGAGATTGCGGACGGGGCAGCCCCGCTCAGGGTCACTCCCAGGGACATTGTGGACGGGGCAGCCCCGCTCAGGGTCACTCCCAGGGACATTGCGGACGGGGCAGCCCCGCTCAGGGTCACTCCCAAGGGACATTGTGGACGGGGCAGCCCCGCTCAGAGTCACTCCCAGGGACATTGCGGACGGGGCAGCCCCGCTCAGGGTCACTCCCGGGACATTGCGGACGGGGCAGCCCGCTCAGGGTCACTCCCGGGGACTCTGCGGACGTGGCAGCCCCGCTCAGGGTCACTCCCAGGGACATTGCGGACGGGGCAGCCCCGCTCAGGGTCACTCCCAGGACATTGCGGACGGGGCAGCCACGCTCAGGGTCACTCCCGGGGGACATTGCGGACAGGGGCAGCCCCGCTCAGGGTCACTCCCGGGGACATTGCGGACGGGGCAGCCCCGCTCAGGGTCACTCCGGGGACATTGCGGACGGGGCAGCCCCGCTCAGGGTCACTCCGGGGACCTTGCGGACGGGGCAGCCCCACTCAGGGTCACTCCCGGCGAGATTGCGGACGGGGCAGCCCCGCTCAGGGTCACTCCCAAGGGACATTGCGGACGGGGCAGCCCCGCTCAGGGTCACTCCCGGGGACATTGCGGACGGGGGCAGCCCCGCTCAGGGTCACTCCCAGGGGACATTGCGGACGGGGCAGCCCCGCTCAGGGTCACTCCGGGGACTCTGCTGAAGTGGCAGCCCCGCTCAGGGTCACTCCCAGGGACATTGCGGATGGGGCAGCCCCGCTCAGCCTCACTCCCAGGGACTTTGCGGACGGGGCAGCCCCCGCTCAGCGTCACCCCCGGGGACATTGCAGACGGGGCAGCCCCGCTCAGGGTCACTCCCTGGGACATTGCGGACGGGGCAGCCCCGCTCAGGGTCACTCCCAGGGATAAATTGCGGACGGGGCAGCCCCGCTCAGGGTCACTCCCAGGGACATTGCGGATGGGGCAGCCACGCTCAGGGTCACTCCCGGGGACATTGCGGACAGGGCAGCCCCGCTCAGGGTCACTCCCGGGGACATTGCGGACGGGGCAGCCCCGCTCAGGGTCACTCCCGGGGACATTGCGGACGGGGCAGCCCCGCTCAGGGTCACTCCCAGGGACCTTGCGGACGGGGCAGCCCCACTCAGGGTCACTCCCGGCGCGATTGCGGACGGGGCAGCCCCGCTCAGCGTCACTCCCAGGGATAAATTGCGGACGGGGCAGCCACCGCTCAGGGTCACTCCCAGGGACATTGCGGACGGGGGCAGCCCCCGCTCAGGGTCACTCCCAGGGATGAATTGCGGACAGGGCAGCCCCGCTCAGGGTCACTCCCGAGGACATTGTGTACGTGGCAGCCCCCGCTCAGGGTCACTCGCAGGGACACTGCGGACGGGGCAGCCCCGCTCAGGGTCACTCCCAGGGACATTGTGGACAGGGCAGCCCCGCTCAGGGTCACTCCCAGGGACATTGTGGACGGGGCAGCCCCGTCAGGGTCACTCCCTGGGACATTGTGGACAGGGCAGCCCCGCTCAGGGTCACTCCCAGGGATATTGCGGATGGGCAGCCAGCTCAGGGTCACTCCCGGCGACATGTGGACGGGGCAGTCCCGCTCAGGGTCACTCCAGGGACATTGCGGACGGGGGCAGCCCCGCTCAGGGTCACTCCCAGGGGACATTGTGGACGGGGCAGTCCCGCTCAGGGTCACACCCAGGGACATTGCGGACGGGGTAGCCCCGCTCAGGGTCACTCCCAGGACATTGCGGACGGGGCAGCCCCGCTCAGGGTCACTCCCAGGGATATTGCGGACGGGCAGCCCCGCTGAGCGTCACTCCCAGGGACATTGCGGACGGGGCAGCCCCGCTCAGGGTCACTCCCAGGGACATTGCGGACGGGGTAGCCCCGCTCAGGGTCACTCCCAGGGACATTGCGGGCGGGGCAGCCCCGCTCAGGGTCACTCCCGGGACATTGCGGACGGGGCAAGCCCCGCTCAGGGTCACTCCCGGGGACATTGCGGACGAGGCAGCCCCGCTCAGGGTCACTCCCCGGGGACATTGCGGACGGGGCAGCACCGCTCAGGGTCACTCCCGGGGACATTGCGGACGGGGCAGCCCGCTCAGGGTCACTCCCGGGGACATTGTGGACGGGGCAGCCCCCGCTCAGGGTCACTCCCAGGGAGATTGCGGACGGGGAGCCCCGTTCAGGGTCACCCACAGGGACATTGCGGACGGGGCAGCCCCGCTCAGGGTCCACCCCCAGGGACATTGCGGACGGGGCAGCACCGCTCAGGGTCACTCCCGGGGACATTGCGGACGGGGCAGCACCGCTCAGGGTCACTCCCAGGGACATTGCGGACGGGGCAGCCCCGCTGAGAGTCACTCCCCAGGGACTCTGCGGACGGGAGTAGCCCCGCTCAGGGTCACTCCCGGGGACATTGCAGACGGGCAGCCCCGCTCAGCGTCACTCCCGGGGACATTGCGGACGGGGCAGCCCCGCTCAGGGTCACTCACGGGGACATTGCGGACGGGGCAGCCCCGCTCAGGGTCACTCCCAGGGTCATTGCGGATGGGGCAGCCCCGCTCAGGGTCACTCCCAGGGATAAATTGCGGACGGGGCAGCCCCGCTCAGGGTCACTCCAGTGACATTGCGGACGGGCATCCCCGCTCAGGGTCACTCCCAGGGATAAATTGCGGACGGGGCAGCCCCGCTCAGGGTCACTCCCGGGGACATTGCGGACGGGGCAGCCCCGCTCAGGGTCACTCCCAGGGACATTGCGGACGGGGCAAGCCCCGCTCAGGGTCACTCCCAGGGACCTTGCGGACGGGGCAGCCCCACTCAGGGTCACTCCCGGGCGAGATTGCGGACGGGGCAGCCCCGCTCAGGGTCACTCCCAGGGACATTGTGGACGGGGCAGCCCCGCTCAGGGTCACTCCCAGGGACATTGCGGACGGGGCAGCCCCGCTCAGGGTCACTCCCAGGGATATTGCGGACGGGCAGCCCCGCTGAGCGTCACTCCCAGGGACATTGCGGACGGGGCAGCCCCGCTCAGGGTCACTCCCAGGGACATTGCGGACGGGGTAGCCCCGCTCAGGGTCACTCCCAGGGACATTGCGGGCGGGGCAGCCCCGCTCAGGGTCACTCCCGGGGACATTGCGGACGTGGCAGCCCCGCTGAGATTCACTCCCAGGGACTCTGCGGACGGGGGAGCCCCGCTCAGGGTCACTCTCAGGGACTCTGCGGACGGAGTAGCCCCGCTCAGGGTCACTCCCGGGGACATTGCAGACGGGGCAGCCCCGCTCAGGGGTCACTCCCGGGGACATTGCGGACGTGGCAGCCCCGCTGAGATTCACTCCCAGGGACTCTGCGGACGGGGGAGCCCCGCTCAGGGTCACTCTCAGGGACTCTGCGGACGGAGTAGCCCCGCTCAGGGTCGACTCCCGGGGACTCTGCGGACGGAGTAGCCCCGCTCAGGGTCACTCCGGGGACTCTGCGGACGGGGGAGCCCCGCTCAGGGTCACTCTCAGGGACTCTGCGGACGGTGTAGCCCCGCTCAGCGTCACTCCCGGGGACATTGCGGACGGGGCAGCCCCGCTCAGGGTCACTCCCAGGGATAAATTGCGGACGGGGCAGCCCCGCTCAGGGTCACTCCCGGGGACATTGCGGACGGGGCAGCCCCGCTCAGGGTCACTCCCAGGGACATTGCGGACGGGGCAGCCCCGCTCAGGGTCACTCCCAGGGACCTTGCGGACGGGGCAGCACTACTCAGGGTCACTCCCGGCGAGATTGCGGACGGGGCAGCCCCGCTCAGGGTCACTCCCAGGGGACATTGTGGACGGGGCAGCCCGCTCAGGGTCACTCCCAGGGACATTGCGGACGGGGCAGCCCCGCTCAGGGTCACTCCCAAGGGACATTGTGGACGGGGCAGCCCCGCTCAG
>NW_026779990.1:0-60000 GCF_030144855.1 Hypanus sabinus | reverse complement strand
GGGAGTGTAGGGCGAAGAGGCAGCAACTGCTTGTAAATTGTTGAGTTTACAGTCTCCTGTATCCCCTCCCCCATGGTACCGATGAGCACAGGGCACTTACCGGCTGGAGAGGTTCCTCGCTGATGGATGCGGTCTTCCCGAGGCATTCCTTCTTGAACATGTCCTCGATGGAGGGGAGGATTGGGTTCGTGATGGGATTGGCTGAGCCTAGAACCCTCTGCATCCTCTGGCGACCCTCTGCGTTGCAGCCTCCACACCAGGCGGCGATGCGACAAGTCAGAACGCTCCCCACATCCCGAGAAATTCGCGAGTCTTCAATGAGAGACTACATCCCCTAATACTCCTATCCTTGCAAACTCTTCTGTACCGAGAGATATGGATGGTGGAGAAGGCAAGGGCCGGGTGGAATCTAGAATGCACTCCGGCTCAGACTCTACGTAAACAAGACCACAGTGATGAAATCCAAAGATAAAGTCACAAACAGCAGTACAAGAAATGGATACCGTACGGTTGAGCACTGAGTGCTCGGCGCGAGGCCGTTACCGACAGACATTCCATGAAGGAACATTGACGGACAATAATTGGCAGTCTGAGTCTTTAAGAGAAAGTGAGTGACAGCGAACCACTCTCCGAGGAATGGGAGTGCGAAAAACTTGATATCTGATGCTGTTGTGACAGGAACATGTCGCGTTTTTCGTGTTACATGAATTTGTCGTGCCCAGTGTAGACCCTCTGAGACGCTTATACACAATATCCCAGGAACTTCAAAGACGATCATACGATCATACGAATTAAGCTATTTGCTCGGCCCACCATTTGATCATGGCTGATCCATCCTTATTCCCAATGTCCAGCCTTCGCTCCGTATCTCGTCATGCTCTTCATAGTCAGGAATCTATCACTCTTTTATATGCCCCGTAGTTTCCCGTCCACGGCCGCCTGTAACAAGGAATTCCACATATTATCTCTTCTCTGGCAAATAAATTCCTCCAAATCTCTGTGCCGAATTCACATCCCTCTATCCTGTGGCCGTCAAAGGTATGTTTGGAGAGAAAAAAATTGCAGATTTTCCTGAAAAGAACACCTCACCAACTGTTAAACACCGGGGGGATCGATCATGCTTTGGGCTTGTTTTGCAGCCAGTGGCAAAGGGACAAATTTCACTGGTAGACAGAAGAATACATTCAATTAAATACCAGCAAATTTTGGAAGCAAACATCACACCGTCTGTAAAAATGCTGAAGATGAAAAGAGGACGGCTTCTACAACGGGATAATCATCTGCAATACATCCTAAACTCAAACTCCACAACGGACTACTTCAAGAGGCGCAAGCTGAATGTTTTGCCGTGGCCTTCACTATCCCCCGACCTAAACATTATAAACAATCTGTGGATAGACCTCAAAAGAGCAGTGCATGCAGGACGGGCAAAGAATCTCGCCAAATTAGAAGCCCTTTGCAAGGAAGAATGGTTCAAAATTCCCTCAAACAAGAATTGAAAGATCCTTAGCTGGCTACAGAAAACATTTAAAAGATGTAACACTTGCCAAAGTGGGTGTTACTAAGTACTGACCATGCAGGGTGCGCAAACTTTTGCTTCGGACCCTTTTCCTTTTTTTTATTTTCAAGCTGTAGAAGATGAAAAATTTTTAAAAAAAGTACTCTTGCTTAAAATATTAACGAAATGTGTCATCTTTAACATTATGCCTTTTGGAATTCAGGTCCACTTTTACTCGCTTAAAAAAATGTAAAGAAAAGCAAAAAAATAAATGACTGTCACTGTCGGGGCAAACTGTTGGTAGGTTTGTTTTCAGTTTATTTATTGTTTATAAATGCACAGTTAGAACAGTAGGCATGCCTGGCAGCAGAGTTGAATGCTCCTCTTGCAGGATCTGTGACGACAGGGAGACCTCCAGTGTCTCCGACAGCCTCGCCTCTGATAATTGCCTCCGGATGCAGATTCCAACACTCGGATTTATGGAGTTGGAGCTGATACTGGATGAGCTCAGGGTCATTCGAGAAGGTGAGGGGTTGGTCGGTAGGGCATATTGGGAGGACGTTAGACCCCATGTGCAGTTCACAGGAAACTGAGTGACAGTCAGGAGGTTGAAAGGATCGCTGTAGAGATCCCCTGTGTCCAACTGGCTTAATAACAGATCTACCACTTTGTAAACGTCTGGGTCGGGGAGACGGGGAAAAATGACCGAGCAGGGGAAAGTCTCACAGTTCCGGTCTCTGGCTTCGAGTTTGCCTCCATGGTTAAGAAAGGAGGGCGACATGAAACAAGCTGTGGATATTTGCGATTCCTAGTTTGGGGAACATAAAAGTGGTTTTGTGTTCAAGACACAGATTCCTACATGTTCTTTTCCCTCCCGTGTGCCAGGGCCGCGACCTCGCCGATCCGGTCCTCAGCAATGTCAAGTGGGAGGGTGAGCGAGCAAAGTTCTCCACGGGCTGGTGCCGCCAGAAATAGGAGGATAATAGAGATTAACACTTGGCTAACGTGTTGGGATGGGAATGAGGGCTTCAGATAGTGGGATTACTGGGTTCTCTTCCAAAGAAGGTGAGACCTGTGCATAAGAGAACGTTTCAATGCAACCGAAGTTAATTGTCATTCAACCATACATCAGTTAACATGAATACAGCCGAACGCGTCAGCGTTACTCAGCATGAAGAAACACAATGCCAACAATCACACGCGGCACAGAACACCCATACTACATTAACATACATACACATCTATATAATTCTGCAAGTCGACCTCAACAGAGCTTGTTTTCTTCCGAGCGAACACTGGGGGGCAACACAGACTCCTGACTGCAGGCCGCGCCACACAGTACCGCGTTGCGCCGCTCCTTCATTTACTCCTCCAGCGAGCAACTTTTTCAGT
The DNA here is from genome assembly GCF_030144855.1 of Hypanus sabinus. Lineage (NCBI taxonomy): Eukaryota > Metazoa > Chordata > Chondrichthyes > Myliobatiformes > Dasyatidae > Hypanus > Hypanus sabinus. The sequence continues at coordinate 57,110 of NW_026779990.1, read as the reverse complement.
TTACACCTGAACCGAAGTAGAACTAATATTCCAGCGTGAGTTTCGCCATTAGAAAGGAGGAGTGGTGGGGTTTACACTGGAGTAGGGTTTTGGAACAAGAATCCTAAAACAGACAGTGGAGTGTTTGTTGGTACAGATGTTGTTCAGACGTCAGACCAAGTCAGGAAACAAAAGGGTGAGCCTGCTGGGACTCATATTCTGAGCTGCGTCCATTTCAATGCAGGAAGTATTGTACGAAAGGAAGATGAGCTCAGGGCAGGGATCAACGACTGGAAGAATGGTATTTCAGCCAATAGTGAGACTTGGTTGCAGGAAGGGCAGGACCGTCAGTTCAGCATTCCCGATATCTTCTGTTTTAGTCGTACTAGTACGGGGATAATTCAAGGGCTATGGGTGGTATTTCTAGTTGTTGAATATATCACGGCAATGGTCACTTAGAACAAAAGAGCAGTGCATGCAGGACGGGCAAATAATCTCGCCGAATTAGAAGCCCTTTGCAAGGAAGAATGTTTGAAAATACCCCCAAAGAAGAATTGAAAGACCCTTAGCTGGCTACAGAAAGAGTTTAAAAGATGTGACACTTGCAAAAGTTGGTGTTACTAAGTACTGTCCATGCAGGGTGCCCAAACATTTGCTTCGGGCCCTTTTACATTTTTGTTATTTTGAAACTGTAAAAGATGGAAAATTTAAGAAATAATCTTGCTTAAAATATAAAATAAATGTGTCATCTTTAACATTATGCCTTTTGGAAATCAGGTCCTCTTTTACTCGTTTAGCTATTCACAGTAACAAAAATATTGAACGGGGTGCCCAAACTTTTGCATGTCACTGTAGGGGCAAACTGCTGGTAGGTTTGTTTTCAGTTTATTTATCGTTTCCTTCTTTATAATTGCACAGTTAGAACAGTAGTCATGCCTGGCAGGAGAGTTGAATGCTCCTCTTGCAGGATCTGTGACGACAGGGAGACCTCCAGTGTCACTGACAACCTCGCCTCTGATAATTGCCTCCGGATGCAGAATCCAAAGCTCTGATTTATGGAGTTGGAACTGATACTGGATGAACTCAAGGACATTCGGGAAGGTGAGGGGTGGTCGGGAGGACATATCGGGAGGAATTTAGACCCCATGTGCAGTTCAAAGGAAGCTGAGTGACTGTCAGGAGGTTGAAAGGGGTTTGTCCAACTAGATTAATAACAGATATACCACTTTATATTCGTCTGGGTTGGGGAGACGGTTGTTAATGACTATGAAGAGGAAAGTCTCACAGTTCTGGTCTCTGGCACCGAGTTTGTCTCTGTGGTTAAGAAGGGAAGGCGAGATGAAACGAGCTGTGGTTCTCGGCGATTCCTAGTTTGTGGAACATAAAACTGGTTTTCTGCGCAAGGTACAGATTCCTGCAGGGTATTTTGCCTCCCGCGTGCCAGGGTCACGACCTCTCGGATCGCTTTTTCAGCAATCTCAAGCGGGAGGGTGAGCGGGCAAAGCTCTGCACGGGCTGGTGTCGCCAGAAATAGGATAATAGAGATTAACACATGTCTCAGGTGTTGGGGTGGGAATCAGGGCTTCAGATAGTTGGAGTACTAGGGCCTCTTCCAAGGAAGGAGAAAACTGTGCATATGAGACCGGTTCAATTCAATTCGAGTTTAATTGTCATTCAAATCTATATCAGTAAACATGAATACAGCCAAACGCGTCAGCGTTACTCAGCATAAAGAAACACAATGCCAACAATCACACGCGGCACAGAACACCCATACTACATTAACATACATACACATCTATATAATTCTGCAAGTCGACCTCAACAGAGCTTGTCTTCTTCCGAGCGAACACTGGGGGGCAGCACAGACTCTAGTCTGGTGGCCGCGCCACACCGCACCGCGTTGCGCCGCTCCTTCATTTTCTCCGCCAGCGAGCAAAACTCTCAGTTTACACCTGAACCGAAGTAGAACTAATATCCCAGCGTGAGTTTCGCCATTAGAAAGAGGGAGTGGTGGGGTTTACACTGGAGTAGGGTTTTGGAACAAGAATCCCATAACAGACAGTGGAGTGGTTGTTGGTACAATGTTGTTCAGATGTCAGACAATGTCAGGAACCAAAGGAGTGAGCCTGCTGGGACTCATGTTCTGAGATGCGTCCATTTCAATGCAGGAAGTATTGTACGAAATGAAGATGAGCTCAGGGCAGCGACCAACACCTGGAAGTACAATATTTCAGCCAATAGTGAGACGGTTGCAGGAAGGACATGACCGTCAGTTCAGCAGTCCCCGTATCTTCTGTTCTAGTCGTACTAGTACCGGGATAATTCAAGGGCTACGGGTGGTATTTCTAGTTGTTGAATATATCACGGCAATAGTCAGTTAGGACAGAAAGGAGAACTCGTCCAGGTGAAGTTTTAAAGGTGGAGCTGAGGAATAAGAACGGAATGGACTCGTTCACGGTGCAACTGTCCGGGGAGTTTAGAGGAACAAACCTGTAAGTGGTCGCAGTCTGTTGCAAGAAACATATCGCTGTGATCTTGGGTGATTTTAGCAGGTATTGACTGTGAGTCCCATACTGTGAAAGGACCAGTGGGATAGTTTGTCAAGCGTTTGGAAGAAAGTTGCCCGAATCAGTACGTATAAAGTCCCATCGGGGGAGTGCAATACTTGATCTCCTACAGCGGAATGGGACAAGGCAAGGGACAGAAGTTTGTGTAGGGGACCACTTTGCATCTAGTGATGATGATGCCATTAGTGACAAGGTCATTATAGAAAAGGATCTGTGTGACGTCCGGTTTAGTTTCCGAATTTGAGGAAGACCAGTTTTATTGGGGTCAGGGGTGATCTGCCAAGTATGGATCCGGCCAGGCTGTTTTCTGCGGTTCATCGCAAGTTGGAGCGGAAGCGCTGTTCAGTGTAGAGTGGAAAGGACCGGACCGTGAACAGATGGAAGCGTTGAAGGAGAGAGCGACTTCAGTGAACACGATTGGGGTGCCGAAGAACCGACCGACAAAATAAATATGATTTGGGACTGGGCTTGACGTTTCCGAGTTCATAATTCATTTCTGGTCGCCCAGTTACAGGAAGAGTGTGTGTGTCTTTGGTGAGGATACAGAAGGGTATCTGCCAGAAGGGTATCTGCTAGGATGCTGCCACGATTCGATAGCACAATCTGTCAGCAGAGATCAGAATTTTTTTGCTTCTTTGCTCCGGGGCAGCGAAGGCTAACAGGCGGCAGAACAGAATGTGGAATGAGCAATGCATGACCATGCTCATGGGGCTACATTACAGACCAGTCAACAGTCCACTCGGAGAGAGTTTAATGGTGTGATTGTGAAGGGAAGAAATGAAGCTAATGTCGGAAACGGGAGTGTGTAATTTGACGGGGAAGAAGGAGCTTCACTCTGTGTCTAAAACAGGATGTTTATACAGATTAATTAGGAGAAGGTGCTTGCTGTCTTGAGGCAAATCAGAGTAGATAAATTCCCACGACCTGACAGGGTATTCCCTCGGACTTTGAGGGAGACTAGTGTTGAAACTGCAGGGGTCCTGACAGAAATATCTAACATGTCGATATCCACGGGTCAGATGCCGGAGGACTGTAGGATAGCTCATGTAGTTCTGTTGTTTAAAAAAAGGCTCGAACAGTAACCCGGGAAATTATAGGCCGGTAAGTTTGACATCGGTAGTAGGTAAATGATTAGAAAGAATACTAAGAGATAGGATCTGTAAGTATTTGGATAGAAAGGACATATCAGAAACAGTCAGCATGGCTTTGTGCGTGGTAGGTCATGTTTAACCAATCTATTGGAGTTTTTGGAGGAAGTTACCATGAAAGTGGATGAAGGGAATGCAGTGCATGTTCTATACATGGCTTTTGACAAGGTGCCGCATGGGAGGTTAGTTAGGAAGTCGCTGGGTATACATGGAGAGGAAGTAAGTTGGATTAGTCATTGGCTGAATGGAAGAAGCCCAAAAGTGGCAGTGGAGGATTGCTTCTCTGAGTGGAGTCCTGTGATTAGGGGTGTGCCACAGGGATCAGTGCTGGGTCCATTGTTATTTGTCATCTATATCAATGATCTGGATGATAATGTGACAAATTTGATCAGCGCATTTGCTGATGATACAAAGTTTGGATGTGCAGTGGACTGTGAGGAAGGGTTTCAAACCTTGCAGAGGGATTGAAGCCAGTTGGAAGACAGGGCTGAAAGATAGCACATTAAGTATAATGCTGATAAGAGTGGGGTGTTACGTTCTGGTAGGACTAATCAAAATAGGATATACTGGGGAAATGGTAGGGCATTGAGGTATGCAGCAGACCTGAGTGATGTAGAAATAATTTGGAGTATTGTGTACAGTTCTGGGCACCGAATTATAGGAAGAATGTCAACAAAATAAAAAGAGTACACAGGAGATTTACTCGATTTTTTCCGGAGTTTCAGCACCTAAGTTACAGGGAAAGGTTGAACAAGTTAGGATTTTACTCTTTGGAGCGTAGAAGGTTGAGGGGGGACTTCATAGAGGTAATTAAAATTATGAGGGGATTATATAGAGTTGACGTGGATAGGCTCTTTTTTTCTATTGAGAGTAGGGGAGGTTCAAACAAGAAGGCATGAGTTTGAAGTTAAGGGGCAAAGGTTTAGTGGCAACACGAGGGGCAATTTCTATACTGAGAGAGTGGCAGCTGTGTGGAAGGAGCTTCCAGTAGAAATGGTAGAGGCAGTTTCGGTATTGTCATTTAAAGTAAAATTAGATAGGTTTATGGACAAGAAAGAATGGAGGGTTATGGACTGAGTGCAGGCCAGTGGGATTAGGTGAGTGTACGCCTCGGCACGGACTAGAAAGGCCGAGATCGTCTGTTTCTGTGCCGTAATTGTTAAATGTTTATATGGTTATTCCTCGATCGTGTGCGGTCGTTATCGTCGCCAGTATTTAGGTAGGAAACGAACCTGTTCTGAACATTCGGTATTGTCATTATAAAAAATGGATAGGTATATGAACAGGAAGGAAATGGAGGGTTATGGGCTGAATGCAGTTCTGTGGGACGAGGTGAGAGTAAGCGTTCGGCACGGTCTAGAAGGGCCGAGATGGCCTGTTTCCGTGCTCTAATTGTGATATGGTTATATGGGCCAGTGGGACTAGTTGAGAATAAGCGTTCGGCACGGACTAGAAGGGCCGAGATGGCCTGTTTCCGTACTGTAATTTTTATATAGTTTTATGGTTATATCTCTCGTTACAAAACGTATTAGAGCGTTAGGAGTTTGAGGGGATTTGGTCTGTCATTGGAGACTCGCGAATTTCTCCGGATGTGCTGTGGAGAGCGTTCTGACTTGTCGCATCGCCGCCTGGTGTGGAGGCTGCAACGCAGAGGGTCGCCAGAGGCTGCAGAGGGTTCTAGGCTCAGCCAACCCCATCACGGGCCCAAACCTCCTCTCCATCGAGGATATGTTCAAGCAGGAATGCCTCGGAAAGACCGCATCCATCAGCGAGGAATACCTCCCGCCGGGAAATGCCCTGGGCTCATCGGTACCATCGGGGAGGGGGTACAGGAGCCGGAAACTCAACAATTTACAAGCAGTTACTTCCCCTCCGCCGTCAGTTTGACAACGCTCCCTAAAAACTTAAACACTCCCCCGGTAAACACCTTTTTTGCAATATTTATTAACTTCCCAGATTTACGTTAATTTTACATCATTGCACCGCACTGAAGTCACGTTGTAGTTGCAGAAAAGGTCGGTGAGGCTGCGCTTGGAGGGCGGTGTTCAGATCTGGTCTCCCTGCTGTAGGAAAGATGCCACTGAGCTGGAAAGAGTGTAGAGGGAGATTTACGAGGATGTTTCCGGTTCTCGAGGGTCTGAGTTATGGTGGGAAGGCAAGCAGGATGGGACTTTGTTCTTTGGAGCGTAGGTATAAAGCCAGGGGAGGCACAGATAGGGTGAATGTGCACAGTTTTTTTTCCCCCTGGGTTGGGGTATCGAAAGCTCATATGCACAGAATTGAGATGAGAGTGGGTGAAAACGGTGAGGAGAGAGGCAGGGAATGGGGTGAGAGAGAGAGAGAGAGAGAGAGAGAGAGAGAGAGAGAGAGAGAGAGAGAGAGAGAGAGAGAGATGTGGAGAAGCGGAATGAGTTGGTGAGAAGAAGGGCAGAGTGAGAAGAGGAGTGAGTAGGAAGGAGGAGTAAATGGAGGGAGCAGGGTAGTTCGGGGCAGGGTGGGGAGAAGACTGGTCTAGGTGGGGAGAGGGAGAGTAGGGGAGAATGGGGATGCGAGTAGAGAAGGAGACTGGAGTACGAAGGAGCTGAAGAGAGTGTGGGTGAGAATGAATGGTTGGGGGAGATAGGGTGAGGTTGATTGAATGCGGAGAAGTGGGGTGAAGTCATTTGATTGAAGTCGGCCCCACGGGTTGTTGACAGAGACCTCGGATCTCTTCAGGAATATCCGGGTAAAAAGGTGCCGACTTCTCACAGATGAATCTGTAATTACGTTTGCAACTGTAACTGGAAATGTAACTCCATCCGTCCGATTCGCACTTACGGCAGGTGGGCGATCCATAATTCAACTCGTACAGAAGATCAGAGGCCACATTCCTATCAAAGAGGTTTAGATAATTTCAACAGAGACAAAACAGATCCAGCACACAACCGGAGACCGTCGCCAAACTAATCCCACTAACCTGCGCTCTTCCCACAGCCCCATGTCAGCCTCTAAACTTATCCTATGACATCGCGCTAACCTCACAGCCCCGGGTCCATCGCCATACGAATCCCATTACACCGCTCTCCCCTACAATCCCGAATCAGCTCCCAAATTAAGCCCAGAGCACGACCCTCTACCGTCAACCCTGAGTCAGACAACAAACTAATCCCACTGTCTCACTCTCCCCACTTCCCTGTCTTTCTGCAGACTGATCTCACTGACTCACTCTCTCCCCACAGACCTGAGTCAGAACTCAAACTAATCCCACTGCCTGACTCTTTCCTCACGAACTCGTTTCAGCCTCCAAACGAATCCCACTGAACCACTCCGACACCAGAGAACAGCAACAGACCAAACCTCACCTGTCTGCGCATTTTCCAATCCAGTATGTTACGTATCGATAGACAGCGCTGGAAACAAACTTCTGTGAAATTAAATCACTTCAGTTAATGATTAGAACCAGACTCTCTCAATGCATATCCATTTGAAGAGGCGGTACAAAGAGGGAATCAAACAGTGTCTGAGCTCGGGAGTGTGGTGAAATTCACTCTGTGTCTGACCCCAGGAATGTGTGATGGGAAGGCTGGAGGGAAATTCACTCTGTGTCTGACCCCAGGAGTGTGTGATGGGACGGTGTGGAGGGAGATTCACTCTGTGTCTGACCCCGGGTGTGTGTGATGGGACAGTGTGGAAGGAGATTCACTCTGTGTCTGACCCCGGGTGTGTGTGATGGGAATCTGTGGAAGGAGATTAACTCTGTGTCTGATCCCGGGAGTGTGTGATGGGGCGGCTGGAGGGAGCTTCACTCTGTGTCTGACCCCAGGAGTGTGTGATGGGACGGTGTGCAGTGATTATCACGCTATGTCTGAATCCAGAAGTGTGTGATGGGACGATGTTGAGGGATTTTCACGGTGACAAGCCCTGGGACTGTGTAATGGCACAGGTGGAGGCGGCTTCACTCTGTGTCTGACCCCAGGAATGTGTGATGGGAAGGCTGGAGGGAAATTCACTCTGTGTCTGACCCCAGGAGTGTGTGATGGGACGGTGTGGAGGGAGATTCACTCTGTGTCTGACCCCGGGTGTGTGTGATGGGACAGTGTGGAAGGAGATTCACTCTGTGTCTGACCACGGGTGTGTGTGATGGGAATCTGTGGAAGGAGATTAACTCTGTGTCTGATCCCGGGAGTGTGTGATGGGGCGGCTGGAGGGAGCTTCACTCTGTGTCTGACCCCAGGAGTGTGTGATGGGACGGTGTGCAGTGATTATCACGCTATGTCTGAATCCAGAAGTGTGTGATGGGACGATGTTGAGGGATTTTCACGGTGACAAGCCCTGGGACTGTGTAATGGCACAGGTGGAGGCGGCTTCACTCTGTGTTTCACCCCGGGAGTGTGTGATGAGACGTTGTGGAAAGATCTTCACACTGTCTCTCAAATCAGGAGTGTGTGGTGGGACAATGCGGAGGGGGTTACACTGTGTGTCTTGATTATTAATGTCTCGTCTCAAGGTAATACATACCTTTTCCTCGTCTGAATCTATTTCGAGGAGCCTCGAATCGTGTTCTGAACAATGTCCCATCGCTCCGTTATAGGATTTTAAAATCTCGGATATGAAATAACACCGGTCCTCTTTTTTGATCCAGTTATGGGGACATTTTATCTCTGCAACTCAAGAACAAGAAACTCTGAAACTCCCTCCAGAAATCCCGTTGCATCAACAGGGATCATAAAAAGTTAAATTCCCTCCATAACGTCCAATCACACAATCCCGGGGACGGACACAGTGTGAAGCTCCCTCCACACCGTCTAATCACGCACTCCCGGGGTGTCACACAGAGCGAATCTCCCTCCACACCGTCCCATCACACACTCCGGGATAAGAGACAGAGTGAATCTCTCTCCACACCTTCCCATCACACAATGCGGGGGTCAGACACAGAGTGAATCTCCCTCCACATCGTCCCATCACACACTCCCGGGATCAGACACTACATGTCGCTCCCTCCACACCGTCCCGTCACACATTCCCGGATTATGTGATGGAGTGAAACTCTGTACCTCCTCCCTCCTCATCTCTCACCCACTGTTATGTGGAGCTGTTGAAACGGGGGATGTCGTCTCACCTCTTCTCCTGGTAAGGTATTGGCAAATCTGAGCTTTGTTTTCGTTGATGTTTCTGTACTTCATTTCGAGCTGATTGAACTGATGACAGAGCTCGCTGTGCTTTCGATTCAGCTCCGAGAGATCCGAGTTGAGGGTAGTAATGTTGTTTTCGAGGATAGTGAGGTTGTTGCTGAGGGCGGAACGATTCTTCTGACAGTTTCTCTGGGAGAGATCCAGGCGGGTGTTCTCGGATGTCCTGGATTTAAGGGTTGAGTTCAACTTGTAGACTTGCTGTTGATATTGGAGCTGGGTCCGGTTCATCTCGTGATGTTGTTCCCAAAGTCTCTGGTAGTTTCGCTCGGAGGTTATCAGAAAATGAAGAGTCTGTGATACTGAGAGTGATAGTAAAGTATGTGTCAGTGACACTGTGTGAGGTGAGTCGGTGTCAGATACGGGGAGTGTCTCTGTCACAGTGAGAACACTGTCTGTGACGAGGTCTGAGGAGTGTCGACGTCACGGTGTGGGGAGTGTCGGTGTCGCACTGAGGTGCGAGTCTGTGTAATAGTGAGGAGTGTGTGGGTATCACAGTGATATGCCTGTTTGCATGGGTCTGTGTCACAGTGAGGGGAGTATCAGTGTCACAATATGGAGACTGTCAACGTCCCGATGTTGGGAGTGTCCATGTAACAGTGATGTTGTGTAGCTGTCACGGAGAGTGGTTTGTCGGTGTCACAGTGAGAGAAGTGCGGGTGCCACGGTGAACAGAGTGTTTCTGTTTGGGGAGTGAAAATGTCACGGAGAGGGGAACGTCGGTGTCACGGTGAGAGGGAGTGTCCGTGTCACTGTCAGTGGGACTGTCCAGGGCATTGTGAGGGCAGTGACGATTCCCGGTGTAGGACCTGACGGTGTCACGGTGAGTGGCTTGTTGGTGTCCCTGCAAGAGGAACATCATGTGTAAGTGTCACGGTTAGGGGAGTGTTGGTGTAATGGTGTGGGGTGGACGGTGTCACGGTGTTGGGATTGTCGATGTCACGGTGACAGGTGTGTTGATATCACGGAGAGGGAACTGTCGATGTCACGGAGAAGGGTGTGTAACTCTCACGGTGAAGGCTGTGTCAGTGTCACGGTGAGTGTCCTGTCGTGCACGGTGTGAGGTGTCATAATAATGGTAACGGTATTATCTATGCTATGTTGAGGGTAACGTCTGTGTCACGGTGAGGAACGTGTCGCTGTCACTGTGAGGGGCTTTTCGACGTCAGGGTGAGGGGCATGTTAGTGTCAGAGTGAGACTTTTGCGCTAACGTTTCATTCCACTCTCTTTATTTAAGGTCTGACTCGCAGCCCGTTCCACTCACCATAGATCGAGAGTCCGGCCACTATCGCGACGAGGGCGAACGTAACTAGGCAGAGTTGGCAGATCCTACGGTCCGGTCTATTTTCGATGTTCTGTTTCGGCTCCTGTTTCTGCAAACCTGTAGAGAGAACATTCAGCTTGTGTGTGAAATCAGCCTTGACCCCACTGGAAATCCTTCATTCCCAGCCTTCGCTACAGGGAAGCGGCCCAGGTGTCCGACCTCTCGTTGTAACACATGCCACCGATTCCCGGCAGAGTCCTGTTAAACCTCTCCGGAGGCCGTCCAACGCCCTGACATCCTTCCGATAATGGGGTGACCAGAACTGTATACAAAGCGCCTGAATCAGCCTAACTCGTGATTTTCTTATAACGATGCAATGTAACTCCCTGGCATTTGTACTCAATGCCTACGATTAATCAAGGCAAGAACACAGAATATAGAACAATACAGCACAGTACTGGCCCTTTGGCCCATAAAACTGTGCCGAACCTTAAACACTTCCTCCCATGTAACCCGACACATTAAATGTTTCTATATACCTGTCTAGTAGTGTCTTAAATTTTACTAGTGTATCTGCCTCTAACTCAGGCAGTGCATTCCACGCAACAGCCAATCTCTGAGTAAAAAACCTTCCTCTAATATCCACCTTGAAATTCCCACCCCTTACCTTAAAACCATGTGCTCTTATATTGAGCAGTGGTCCCCAGGGGATGAGGCGCAGACTGTCCACTCTATCTATTCTTGTCAATTTATCGTATCTTCTATCTTGCATCCTCTCATCTTCCTTCGCTCCAGAGAGTAAACCCCTAGCTCCTTTAATCTCTGATCATATTGCACACTCTCTAAGCCAGGCATTATCCTGGTCAATCTCCTTTGTACCCTTTTCAATGCTTCCACACCCTTCCTACAGTGCGGCAACCAGAACTGGACACAGTACTCAAAGTGTGGCCTAAAATGCCATGGGCATTCTTAACCATCTCATGCAACTGTGCAGCCATGATCAGGGAGCTCCGAACACAGATCGCAAGATCCTCTGCCTATCTAAAGTAAAGACATGTTCGGAACATTGTAATCTGAAGGGTTGTATTGTGCTGTAGGTTCTCTATGTTTCTATGTTCCAACAATGTTTCGGGTCTTGGCTTTGATTGTGTGTCACTTGTTTCATTTGACCTACCAAGGCCCAACATTTTAGGTTTGACGGTGTTAAACTCCATCTGCCAGGTCTCCAAACCGTATCTGTAACTGATCTACGCCCCACTGAATTCTTGGCCAGTCTTCTCCGCTCTCCACATCATTGCATACCCTTCTTGATCAGCTCTTTCCCTTTTCCCCCTGTCATTTCCAACCTTCGGACACATATTTTCTTTTGAAAGACTAAACGCAACATGGTACATTTACACTGAAGTCCTCTCACATTCAGTATTTGTTTTAATTTAATCTGGAATCGTCTGCGGATCGTGGAAACACCTGCATTCAGTGGCTAGAGGTAATGGTCCCGATCTGGGAATTGAATAGTGTTTTCTCTGAATCACTTGCTGTGCAATGATGGGTTCGAAGAGCCTGTATTGTGTTGTATGTTTTCTATGTTTCAATGTTTCTATATACATCACAAAGAGGAGAGGTCCTGCCGAATAAAGTGTCACAGTTACAGAGAGAGGACAGTAGAAGCAGACGATCAGGTGCAGGGGGCCACGACGAGGTAGATCGTGAGGTCAGGATTCCATCCGATCGTCCTAGGGTGCCGTAGGATAAACCAATAAAAAGGGGCATAAGCAGTCCTTGAGACTGATGGACGGGCTTTTGTATAATTCTCCCCGAATGGATGGAGACCGGATTGGGTGGGGGGTCTATGATTATGCTGACCCCTTCACCGAGACAGCAGGAGGGATTTAACTGAGGCCCGAGTGGCAATCTTCTATTACCCAGATTGTGGTCAGTCTATGGAACGAGATGACAGAGGAAGTGGTCGAGACAGATGCATGAGAAACTAGGACTACAGGCACTGTGTCTTGTGACCCCTCCACAATGACGTTATTACTGTGAGAGGGGAAAGGGATTTAATTGTGGCCTCTAATCCGACCCTCCCAGGTCGCAACACACCGCACCGACAATCAAAGCGAGTTCCCTCCTCTTCGCATCTCTCACGCGTTCCCTCCGTTTTATTCTCAAACAGGGGATCATTGGGGTCAGCTGTACATTTGCCGTGAAATCTCTCGACAGGATTGGACACGTCACCTAAACATGGACAAACTAACAAAGATGAAAGTGACCTCGATCTGTCCGGACCCGGGGCGCCGAAGAGGTCTTATGGACAATAGATAATAGACGATAGGTGCAGAAGTAGACTATTCGGCCCTTCGTGCCTTCATTTTAACGTAATTCCTGTGAACCCTGACCTGTTTGTGCAGTGGCTGTCAGCCCGCCGGGTCCCGAGGAAATGGGAGGATCTTCGGCCTCATCGATGCGGGGTTCCTCTTTCCGAAATTTCAACTCTGAGTAGGTGGAGTTCAGACCGTCTGGGAGAGAGAGTCGGAGAGGCAGATTAGGAAGAGAGTGAGAGCGGTAGGGAGTGGAGCGGGGTATCGAGGAGAGAGAGAGGAGAGATAGAGAGAGTGGAAAGTAAGGGGAATTAGGGGTGAAACAGCGAACGAGAGCGTGAGGGAGGAGGGAGAGATAGGAGAGACATAGGGAGGCAGAAGAGAGCGACGGACAGATATGGGCAATGGGCGGGAAGATGCGAGAGAAACCATGGGGAGAGAGAATGGGATGAGAGAAGTGGAGACAGATGGTGAGAGAGAAGGGGAGGAGAGTCGGGAACAGTGAGAGGACTGGGAGAGGTGTGAGAGAGAGCGAAAGAGAGGGGGATTGAGAAGGGAAAACGGACAAAAGTGGAAGAGGATGGGGAAGAGAGAAAAGGAGAACTTGAGAGACAGAGGGAGAGAAGAGCGAGGGAAGGGAACGTCGGGGAAAGGAGGAGAGACGTGGATGGAGAGGAGGAGAGGGCGCGACGGGAAATGAGCGGCAAGTTTAGCGACAGAGCCGTTTGGAAGACCGATAGTGGCGGACGGGGAGAGATGAGAGAGTTCAGAGAGAGAGAGAAAGAGTGCGAGTGGGTGGTAGAGACGGTGACTGTGATAGAGGAGAGACGGGAACGACAGGGGGCAATGAGACAGGGTAAGGACAAGGGGCCAGAGGAAGACAGGGGGGAAACGGAGAGAGACGAGAAGAGAGGGTTTGAGGAAGTGAGGGAGTGAAGAGAAGGGGAAAGAGGGAACAGAGAGTGTGGTTTAGGAAAGAGAGAGCGCGTTTAAGGATTTATACCGCGCTCCCTCCTCACCGTCTCTCCAACTGTGACCCGCCTCACCGCTCCGACACGGCGCTCACTCATCTCCGACCCCCTCCCCACCCCATTCCATAACGCTCGCTCCTTGTCGGCCCTTCCTCCACCTGGCACATCCCATGCTACCTCTCCTCGCCGACCCTTCTCACTGCACACGGCGCTCCCTCTATAGCGCCCCTCCCTGGACGCTCACTCCTCACGGAAACCTCCGCACCGTCCATCGAAAGTTCACCCCCCCCACCCCCGTCGTCTCTCCAACGTGTTCTCTCTGTCTTATGCTCAAACAGGCAATCTTCAAGGTCAACTGTACGTTTGCTCTGAGATCGTTCGACAGGATTGAACACGTCAGCTAAACACAGACAAGCCAACAAAGAAACTGACCTCCACCTGTACGGTCCTGGGCCGCCGAGAGGGTCTTGACATTAAGTTCCGCGTACGTTACATCAGGTTCAGCTGGGGACAAAACAGTTAGAGTCGGACACAGTGTGAATTTCCCTCCAATCCGTCCCATCGCATACTCCCGGGGTCGGACACAGAGTGAATCTCCCTGCATACCGACCCATCACACACTCCCAGGGTAAGACACGGAGTGAATGTCCCTCCAGACCATCCCATCATACACTCCCGTGGTCAAAGACAGAGTGAAACTCCCTCCACACCGTCCCATCGCATACTCCCGGGGTTGGACACAGAGTGAATCTCCCTGCATACCGACCCATCACACACTCCCAGGGTAAGACACGGAGTGAATGTCCCTCCAGACCATCCCATCATACACTCCCGGGGTCAAAGACAGAGTGAAACTCCCTCCACACCGTCCAATTGCATACTCCCGGGGTCGGACACAGATTAAATCTCCCTGCACACCGTCCCATCACACACTCCCGTGCTCGGACAGAGAATGAATCTCCCTCCACACCGTCCCATTACACACTCCGGGGGTCTGACACAGAGTGAATCTCTCTTCAACCCATCGCATCACACACTCCCGGGTTATGACACAGAGTTAACCCCCTTTTACACCGTCCCATCACACATTCCCGGGGACAGACACAGAGTGAAACTCCTTCCACACCGTCCCATCACACACTCTCGGGGTCAGACACAGAGTGAAACTCCCTCCACACCGTCCCATCACACACTCCCGGGGTCAGACAAAAAAGTGAATCCCCATACTCGCCGTCCCACCATATACTCCCGGGGTCAGACAGAGAGTGAAGCTCCCACCCTCCGTCTCTCTGCCCTACTCACCTGGGGAAGGAAACTGTGAGTCCGTTCTGGTGAACTTCACATTCATGTAAGTCTCTCTGCCGTCCATCCTGTCAAAGAATCTCTGAGTCTGTGAGCTCAGAAGGGGAAGCGACCGTTGTCAGAGGAAGCCCGTGTTGACACGCGGGTCCGATCGACAACAACAAACACCAGATGAGCAGCTGGTACAGAGAGGAACCGAGACAGACGGGGATTGCGGGGAGGAGGGAGGCTTGTGGCGTCACAGAAAGTTAGAATCAAAATTAGAGTGGGGGGTAGAGTAGTGGGTAGAAATAGGGGATGGAGAGGGGGTGAGAGGGGAAAAAGGTGGTTAGCGGAGAGAGATGCGGGTGACAGGGAGGCAGTAGGGACTGTGGGGAGAGAGGGAGCAGTGCGATACAGATTTGGAATGAAGCGGGGAGAAAAGGGGGGAATAGAGAGGGAAGATTTGGAGAGAGATCGTGAAGAACGAGAAAGTGCGAGCGAACGGGGTGAAGAGAGGTTTGGATGGAATGAGAAGGAGCGGAGGGGAATATATGGAGGAGAGAGAGCGAGATAGAGAGGAAATGAGTGAAGGAAGGGGAGGGTTGAGGGAGAAGGTATTTAGACGATGGAGGGAAAGAGGGAGCGGATAGGGTGAGAGAGGAAATGAAAGGAAGGAGGGAAGTAGAGTAGAAGGGCAGGAATGAGGGAATGTCGGTGTGATTTATGTCACTCATAAAGAGCCTCCATTGTCCTGGAGATTTGCCCCCTCCCCCGGTTGGCTCCTGGTTTCTGACAGCTCTTGACCATCCCCAGGTTCTCAAACCCTCTGTCCGCGAGAAACCATGGACCCAGGACAAAACACTAGCACATCCACCGAGATGAATGAACCTCCTCCCCTCGGACAGAGGGGAAAAGAGCCCAGTGGAGCCATCTCTCTTCCCTTCCTTATTCCGTGGCATTCTCACTCCCTCTCTCTCCCTCAGCTCTCCTTCTCTCCCCACCCCCAATAGCTCTCTCTGTCTTTCATTCTCTCTCTCTCTCTCTCCCTCTCTCCCATTCTATCCCCTTAGCTCCCCTTCATACGGACCCACCTTCCCCGTTACCTTACCCAGCTCTTTCACACATCGTCTCCACACCGATTCTCCTCTCGAACAACGCCGCCCGTCGCCGTGACCCAGAGACGTCCCACTTCACCAACCCTTTGCACCCCGACCAGGAAGCTCCCTGCATCTTCGGTCCCTTCCCATCCGCATTTCCAGCGATGACGGATGGGGGAGAGATTATGCAGCATTTAGCCCTGAACAGCCGGCCATCTGTCTTCTGCGCCCTCTTTTCTCTAAATCTCGCATTAACCGACAACCCCTCTCCTTCGATGGTTTCGTCTCTCCTCCCACAACACCCTCCCTCAATTCCCGCTCTCCACCCCACCGGAACACATTCTCCCGGGATGAGACACTCAGTGAATCTCCCTCCACATCGTCCCATCACACACTCCCGGGGTCAGACACAGAGTGAATCTCCCTCCACACCGTCCCATCACATACTCCCGGGGTCAGACACAGAATGGATCACCCTCCACACCGTCCCATCACACTCTCCCGGGGTCGGACACAGAGAGAAACTCAGTCCGCACAGTCCGATCACACACTCCCGGGGTCAGACACAGAATGAATCTCCCTCCACTCTGTCCCATCACACAGTCCCGGGGTCAAACACAGAGTGAATCTCCCTCCACACTGTCCCATCACACACTCCCGGGGTCAGACACAGAGTGAATCTCCCTCCACACCGTCCCATCACACACTATCCAGGGGTCAGAAAAAATAGACAATAGACATTAGGTGAAGTAGGCTATTCGGCCCTTCGAGCAAGCACCACCATTCAATGTGTTTATGGCTGATCATCCACAATCAGTCCCCCTTTCCTGCCTTTCCCCCATATCCATTGACTCCGCCAACTTCATGTGCTCTATCTAACTTTTTCTTGAAAGCGCTCAGAGAATTGGCTTCCACTACCTGTTGAGGCAGAGCATTCCTCAGATCTCTGGGTGGAAACGTTTTTTTTTTCCTGAAATCCGTTCTAAATTGCCTACCCCTAATTCCTAAACTGTAACCTCTGTTTCTAGACTCCGTCAACATCGGGAACACGTTTCCTGCATCTAGCGTGTCCAATCCCTTAATAAGTTCATATGTTTCAATCAGATCCCCTCTCATTCTTCCAAATTCCAGTGTTCTCAAGCTCAGTCACTCCAATCTTTCAACAGAGTGAAGCTCCCACAAAACCACTCATTCACACAATCCCGGGGTCAGACACAAAATAAAGCTTCCTCCACAACATAGTATTACATACTCCCGGAGTCAGACACTGAGGGAATCTCCGTCCATACCGTCCCATCACACACTCCCGGGGTGAGACACAGAGTGAAGCTCCCTCCACACCGTCTCATCACACACTCCCGGGGTCAGACACAGAAGGAAGCTCCCTCCACACCGTCCCATCACACACTCCCGGGCTGAGACACAGAGTGAAGCTCCCCCCACACCGTCCCAGCACACACTCCCGGGGTCAGACACAGAATGAAGCTTACTCCACACCATCGCATCACCCTCCATACCGACCCGTTGTTTCACGTTGTTTGTCAATGAAAAGTACATGTTTGTTGAGGGGTGAGGTCATAGTTTCTTAACTACCCTACCTTACAGGTCTACCTATTACATGTAGATAGCGTAGCTAAGAAGGTTTATGGGGTGTTAGCTTTCATAATTCGAGGTTTCGAGTTTAAGAGTCGCGAGGTAATGATGCAGCTCGTAAAACTCTGGTTAGCCCACACTTGGAGTACTGTGTCCAGTTCTGGTCGCCTCACTATAGGAAGGATGTGGATGTACTGGAAAGGGTACAGCGGAGATTTACCACGATGCTGCCTGATTTAGAGAATATGGATTATGAACAGAGATTAAGCGGGCTAGGGCTCTTCAGAGAGAAGGAGGATGAGAGGAGACATGATAGAGGTATACAAGGTATTAAGAGGAATAGATAGAGTGGACAGCCAACGCCTCTCCCCTAGGGCACCACTGCTCAATACAAGATGTCATGCCTTTAAGGTAAGTGGTGGGAAGTTCAAGCTGGATATTAGAAGAAGATATTTTTAAGAGAGTACTTGGTGGGTGGAATCCACTGCCTGAGTCAGTTGTGGAGGCAGATGCACTAGTGAAATTTAAGAGATCACTAGACTGGTATATGGAGGAATTTAAGTTGGTTGGTTACATGGGAAGCGGGGTTTAAAGTTCTGCACAACATTGTGGGCCGAAGGGCCTGTACTGTGCTGTACTGCTGAATGTTCTATGTTTTGTAGTTTTAAGGTGCTTGGATGGTGGTACAAGGGTTGTCAGATAAATGTTTTTCACACAGCGAGTGTGGGTTGCCACAGAGCGAGAATGCACTTCTGGTGATGGTGTTCGAGCCGGATTCAATGGTATCTTTTAATAGTCTCTTAGATAGGAACTTTGTTCTGTGATTTTGTTAATGCAATTGACCCCTACGCCTACTTCCGTTTCATCTGCAAACTCTGCCACAAAGCCATCTGTTCCACTCAGCATTGAAAATCAATGTGAGAAGTAGCGGTCCCAGCACAGTCCCCCTGAGTAAAACCACTCGTCACTGGCAGCCAACCGGAGAAGGCCCATTTTAATCCTACTCGCGGCCTCCTGCCTGTCAGCCATTCCCCTATCCATTCCTGTGTCTTTCCTGTAACACCAAGGGATTATGTCTTGTTAAGCAACCTCATCCATGGCACTTTGCTAAATGCGTTCTGGAACTCCAGTAAATGACAACCACTGTCTGTCCTTTGACCACCTTGCTGGTTACTTCCTCAAAGAACTCTAACAGATTTGCCGGCATAATTTCCCCTGACAGAAGCCAGCTGACTTTGACTAATTTTAGCATTCGGCACCAAATGCCTCGCAACCACAAATTTATTAATAGACTCCAACACTCTCCCAACCACTGAGGTTGAGCTAAGTGGAAACATAGAAACCCTACAGCACAATACAGGCCCTTCAGCCCACAAAGTTATTCCGAACATGTACCTACCTCAGAAATTACTAGGCTGACCCATAGACCTCTATTTTACTCAGCTCCGTGTACCTATCTAAAAACCTCTTAAAAGCCCCTATCCTATCTGCATCCACCACCTTGCCGGCAGCCCATTCCACGCACTCCTCACTCTCTAAGTAAAGGAAATTACCCCTGACTTCACCTCTGAACTTACTCTCCAGCATCTTAAACCTGTGCCCTCTTGTGGCAACCATTTCAGCCCTTGGAAAAAAAATGCATCTGAATAGCCAATGAATCAATGCATGTCGTTAGTTTGTACATCTCTGTTATGTCACCTCTCATTCTACTTCGCTTCAAGAAGAAAAGACCGAGCTCACTCAAACTATTCCCATCAGGCATGCTCCCCAATGCAGGCAAAATCCTTGTAAATCTCCTCTGCTCCCTTTCTATGGCTTCCACACACTTCTTGTTGTGAGGCGTCCAGAACTGAGCACAGTACCCCAAGTGGGGTCTGACCAGAGTCCTAATAACTGTAACATTACCTCTCGGCTCCTAAATTCAATTTCACGATTGGTGAAAGCCAGTACACCATAACAAGTCTTAACCACAAAGTCGACATGTGGGTCAGCTTTAAGTGTCTGACTCGATGATCTCTCTGTTCCTCCACACTGCCAAGAGTCTGAAAAATAATACCATATTCTGACATCATACTTGACCTACCAAAGTGAGCCACTTCGCACTTATCTGGGTTAAACTACATCTGCCGCTTCTAAGCCCAATTTTTCATCCTATTAATGCCCCGCTGCAACCGCTGCCAACCCACCACACTATCCACAACACCTGCAACCTCAGTGACATGAGCAAATTTACTAATCCAACCTTCCACATACTTATCCGGGGCATTTATAAAAAAAGATTACTTAGAGTAAGAATCCCAGAACAGATCCCTGAGCCTCCAACGTCCTGCCTGAGATCATGATAGCCAATTAAACGTTTTTCAAAATTGTCAGTTCCTATCTCTCTCCAATGATATTGTAAAGGAGATAGAATATGATCACTACCCTCAAAATGTCTGGAGATCGACACCGGACCAGGTACAATTTCCATAACCAAATCAAGTACAGCCTCTCTTTTTGTAGGCATATCTACATATTCTGTGAGGAAATCTTTGTGAACACACCTAACAAACTCTGCCCCATTTAAACCACTTGCTCCAGGGAGATGCCAATTGATATTTGGGAAGTTTAAAACTCCCATCACGACAACTCCATTATTATTGCACCTTTCCAGGATCTGTTCCCCTATCTGCATCCTCGATATTCCTGTTACTATTAATTAATGCGGCCTATAAAACTCCAAGTAAAACTATTGTTCCCTTCTTTTTCCGAACCTCCACCCACAGAGACTCCATAGAAAATCCCTCCATGGCGTCCACGTTTCCTACAGCTGTGGTAATATCAACGATCGGCAGTGCCACGCCCCCGCCACATATGCCTCCCTCTCTGTCCTTTCTGAAGCATCTAAAACCTGGCAATTGAAGTAACCATCCCTGTCCCGGAACTATCCATTTCTCTGTAAATGTCACGACTTCATATCTCTAAGTAGTGATCCACGCTCTAAGCTCATCCGCTTTCTTCAAAACACCCCTTGCGTTAAAATAGACACACCTCAAGCTTTCGGCTTACCTACTCTACTCTATCATCTGCCTAACCGCCCTCTCGCACTGTCTACAAGCTTTCTCTATTTGGGAGCTAACCTCCTCTTTCCCAGTCTCTATAGTTCGGATCCCACCCCCAAACATTCTAGTTTAGTGTGTGTTGGGACAGTGTGTAGAGAGCGTCCCTCTGTGCCTGCTCCCGGGAGTGTGTGATGGGACGGACTGAAGGGGGATTCACTCTGAGCCTAACACCGGGAATGTGTGTTGGGAGAGTGTGGAAGGAGATTCACTCTGTGACTGACACCGAGAGTGTGATGGGACGGTGTGGAGGGAGATTCACTCTGTGTCTGACCCCAGGAGTGTGATGGAACGGTGTGCAGGGAGATTCACACTGTGTCTGACCCCGAGAGTGAGTGTTGGGAAGGTGTGGAGCGAGATTCACTCTGTATCTGTCTCCTAGAGTGTGTAATGGACGGTGTGTAGTGAGATTCACTCTGTTTCAGACCCCAGGGGTTTGTGATGGGCCGGTGTCGAGAGAGCTTCACCGACTGTCTGACCAAGTGTGTGTTTGAGATGAGACCGTGTGGCCGGAGCTTCACTCTGTGTCTGACACCTAGAATGTGCGATGGGACGGTGTGGATGGAGATTTACTCTGTGTCTGACACCGGGAGTGTGTGATAGGATGCTGTGGGGGGAGTTTCACTCTCTGTCTGACCCCGGGAGTGTGCGATGGGACTATGTGGAGGGTAACTGTCTCTGAGTCAGTGCTCGGGAATGTTTGATGGAACGGTCTTGAGGGAGAATCACACTGTGCCTGACCACGGGAGTATGAGCTGGGACGGTGTGGAGGGAGATTCACTCTGTGTCTGACCCCAGGAGTGTGATGGAACGGTGTGCAGGGAGATTCACACTGTGTCTGACCCCGAGAGTGAGTGTTGGGAAGGTGTGGAGCGAGATTCACTCTGTATCTGTCTCCTAGAGTGTGTAATGGACGGTGTGTAGTGAGATTCACTCTGTTTCAGACCCCAGGGGTTTGTGATGGGCCGGTGTCGAGAGAGCTTCACCGACTGTCTGACCAAGTGTGTGTTTGAGATGAGACCGTGTGGCCGGAGCTTCACTCTGTGTCTGACACCTAGAATGTGCGATGGGACGGTGTGGATGGAGATTTACTCTGTGTCTGACACCGGGAGTGTGTGATAGGATGCTGTGGGGGGAGTTTCACTCTCTGTCTGACCCCGGGAGTGTGCGATGGGACTATGTGGAGGGTAACTGTCTCTGAGTCAGTGCTCGGGAATGTTTGATGGAACGGTCTTGAGGGAGAATCACACTGTGCCTGACCACGGGAGTATGAGCTGGGACGGTGTGGAGGGAGATTCACTCTGTCTCTGACCCCGGGAGTGTGTGACGCCACGGTGTGGAGTGAGATTCACTCAGTGTCTGACCCCTGGAGTGTGTGATGGGACGGTGAGGAGGGAGATTCACACTGTATCTGACCCCGGGAGTGTGCAATGGGACGGTGTGGATGGTAATTTACTCTGTTTCTGACCCAGGGAGTGTGCGATGGGACGGTGTGGAGGGAGATACACTTTGTGTCAGACCCCTGTAGTGTGTGTTGGGACAGTGTGTAGAGAGCGTCACTCTGTGCCTGCTCCCGGGAGTGTGTGATGGGACGGTCTGAAGAGGTATTCACTCTGAGCCTGACACCGGGAATGTGTGATGGGACGGTGTTGAGGGAGATTCATTTTATGTCTGAAGTCGGAAAAGTGTGATAGGATGGTGTGGAGTTAGATTCCGGCTGTCTGAAACCAGAAGGTTGTGAGGGGACAGTGTTGACAAGTTTGTCTCTGTGTCTGACCCCTGGAAAAGGGTCCTAAGGAAAAGGATATTGAATTGTGTAAGGTAAGGGAAAAAAAAAACGTTGGGACTTTATCGAAACTATGACAATTAAAGACGAGGAAGTACTGGCGGTTTTAAGGAATATGAAAGTAGATATTTTCCCGGGTCCTGACAGCATAATCATAGGACTTGGAGGGAGCTTGGTGTGGAAAAATAGGGTCTCTGACGGAAATATTTCAAATGTCCTAAGAAACGGGGTTGGTTCCGGACGATCGGCGTATTGCTCATGAGGCTCCATTGTTTAAAACGTGTTCTAATAGTAAACCTAGCAATGATAGGCCTGTCAGTTTGACGTCAGTGTTGGGTAATCTAATGGAAAGTATTGTTAGAGATGGTATATATAATTATCTGGATAGACAGGGCCTGACTAGGAATAGTCAGCGTGTTTTTGTGCGTGGAAGGTCATGTTTGAAGAAAATTTTTTGAAGAGGTTACGAGGAATGTTGACGAGGGTATAGCAGTGGATGTTGTCTATATGGACCAGTAAGGCCTTTGACAAGGTTAAGCACGGTGATTTAGGAAGGTTCAATCGTTAGGTATAAAATGAATTCAATGGTTACTGGAAAGGAGATGCCAGAGAGTAGTGGTGGATAGCTGTTTGTCAGGTTGGAGGACGGTGATTATTGGTGTGCCTCGGAGATCTGTATTGGGTCCAAAGTTGCTTGTCATACACATTATTGATCCGGATGATGGGGTTGTAAATTGGATTAGTAAGTGTGCAGATGATACTAATGTAGGTGGCTTTGTGGATAAGGAAGTAGGTTTTCAAAGCTTGCAGAGAGATTTAGGTCAGTTAGAAGAGTGGGTTGAAAGTTGGAAGATGGAGTTTAATGCCATCTGGATTTATCTGGAGTTATCTCCTGGTAATGCCATCTGGAGTTAAAGAATGAGGTGCTACATTCTGGTAGGAATAATCCAAATACGACGTACCTGGTAAATGGTAGGGCGTTGAAGAATGCAGTAGTACAGAGTGATCTAGGAATGATGGTGCATAGTTCCCTGAACGTGGAATCTCATGCGGATAGGGTGTTGAAGAAAGCTTATGGCATACTGGCTTTTATAAATCAGAACATTGAGTATAGAAGTCGGGATGTAATGTTAAAATTATACAAGGCATTGGTAAGGCCGATTTTGGAGTATTGGGTACAGGTCTTGTCATCGAATTACAGGAAGGATATCAAAAAAATAGAGAGAGTACAGAGAAGATTTACGAGAATGTTACCTGGGTTTCAGCACCTAAATTACAGGGAAAGTTTGAACAAGTTAGATCTTTATTCTTTGAAGCGTAGAAGGTTGACGGGAGTTTGATCGACGTTTTTAAAATAATGAGTAAAATAGATCGACTTGATGTGGGTAGGCTTTCTCCATTGGGGGTAGTGGAGATTCAAACAAGAGGGCATGATATGAGAATTAGTGGTCAACATTTTAAGGGTAACACGAGGGGGGATTTCTTTACTCAGAGAGTGGTAGCTGTGTGGAACGTGCTTCCGGCAGAAGTGGTGGATACAAGTTTGGTATTTTCAGTTAAAGTAAAATTGGATAGGTATATGGACAGGAAAGGAATAGAGTTTTATGGGCTGAGAGCGGGTCAGTGGGACTACGTGAGTGTAAGAGTCAGACCGCACGAGAAGGGAAGAGATGGCTTTTTTCCGTGCTGTAATTGTTGTATGGTTATATGTGTGATGGGAGAATGTGGAGGGAGATTCACTCTGTGTCTGACCCGGGAGTATGTGATGGGACGGTGTGGAGGAAGATTCACTCTGTGTCTGACCACATCAGTTTGAGATGGGACGGTGTGAAGGAGTTTCACTCTGAGGCCTAGAATGTGTGATGGGATAGTATGGAACGATATTCACTCTGTGTCTGACCACATCCGTTTGAGATGGGACGGTGTGAAGGAGTTTCAGATTGTGTCTGATCCCGGGTTTGTGTGAATTGTACGGTGTGGATGGAGTTTCAGCTTGTGTCTGATCCCGGATTTGAGTGAATTGGACGCTGTGGAGGGAGAATCTCTCTGTTTCTAAACCCGGTGTGTGGTATCCGACGGTGTGGATGGAGTTTCAGACTGTGTCTGATCCCGGGTTTGTGTGAATGGGACGGTGTGGAGGGAGAATCTCTCTGTTTCTAACCCCGGTGTGTGTCATGCGACGGTGAGGATGGAGTTTCAGATTGTGTCTGATCCCGGGTTTGTGAGAATTGGACGGTGTGGATGGAGTTTCAGATAGTGTCTAACCCCGGGTTTGTGTGAATTGGACGGTGTGGATGGAGTTTCAGATTATGTCTGATCCCGACTTTGTGTGAATTGGTCGGTGTGGAGGGAGAATCTCTCAGTTTCTAACCCCGGTGTGTGTTATGCGACGGTGTGGATGGAGTTTCAGACTGTGTCTGATCCCGGGTTTGTGTGAATTGGACGGTGTGGAGGGAGAATCTCTCTGTTTCTAACCCCGGTGTGTGTCATGCGACGGTGAGGATGGAGTGTCAGATTGTGTCTGATCCCGGGTTTGTGTGAATTGGACGGTGTGGATGGAGTTTCAGATTGTGTCTGATCACGGGTTTGTGTGAATTGGACGGTGTGGAGGGAGAATCTCTCTGTTTCTAGCCCCGGTGAGTGTTATGCGACGGTGTGGATGGAGTTTCAGATTGTGTCTGATCCCGGGTTTGTGTGAATTGGACGGTGTGGAGGGAGAATCTCTCTGTTTCTAACCCCGGTGAGTGTTATGCGACGGTGTGGATGGAGTTTCAGACTGTGTCTGATCCCGGGTTTGTGTGAATGGGACGGTGTGGAGGGAGAATCTCTCTGTTTCTAACCCCGGTGTGTGTCATGCGACGGTGAGGATGGAGTTTCAGATTGTGTCTGATCCCGGGTTTGTGTGAATTGGACGGTGTGGATGGAGTTTCAGATAGTGTCTAACCCCGGGTTTGTGTGAATTGGACGGTGTGGATGGAGTTTCAGATTATGTCTGATCCCGACTTTGTGTGAATTGGACGGTGTGGAGGGAGAATCTCTCAGTTTCTAACCCCGGTGTGTGTTATGCGACGGTGTGGATGGAGTTTCAGACTGTGTCTGATCCCGGGTTTGTGTGAATTGGACGGTGTGGAGGGAGAATCTCTCTGTTTCTAACCCCGGTGTGTGTCATGCGACGGTGAGGATGGAGTGTCAGATTGTGTCTGATCCCGGGTTTGTGTGAATTGGACGGTGTGGATGGAGTTTCAGATTGTGTCTGATCCCGGGTTTGTGTGAATTGGACGGTGTGGAGGGAGAATCTCTCTGTTTCTAACCCCGGTGAGTGTTATGCGACGGTGTGGATGGAGTTTCAGATTGTGTCTGATCCCGGGTTTGTGTGAATTGGACGGTGTGGAGGGAGAATCTCTCTGTTTCTAACCCCGGTGTGTGTCATGCGACGGTGAGGATGGAGTGTCAGATTGTGTCTGATCCCGGGTTTGTGTGAATTGGACGGTGTGGATGGAGTTTCAGATTGTGTCTGATCCCGGGTTTGTGTGAATTGGACGGTGTGGAGGGAGAATCTCTCTGTTTCTAACCCCGGTGAGTGTTATGCGACGGTGTGGATGGAGTTTCAGATTGTGTCTGATCCCGGGTTTGTGTGAATTGGACGGTGTGGAGGGAGAATCTCTCTGTTTCTAACCCCGGTGTGTGTTATGCGACGGTGTGGATGGAGTTTCAGATTGTGTCTGATCCCGGGTTTGTGTGAATTGGACGGTGTGGATGGAGTTTCAGATAGTGTCTAACCCCGGGTTTGTGTGAATTGGACGGTGTGGATGGAGTTTCAGATTGTGTCTGATCCCGGGTTTGTGTGAATTGGACGGTGTGGATGGAGTTTCAGATTGTGTCTGATCCCGGGTTTGTGTGAATTGGACGGTGTGGATGGAGTTTCAGATTGTGTCTGATCCCGGGTTTGTGTGAATCGGACGGTGTGGATGGAGTTTCAGATTGTGTCTAACCCCGGGTTTGTGTGAATTGGACGGTGTGGAGGGAGAATCTCTCTGTTTCTAACCCCGGTGTGTATTATGCGACGGTGTGGATGGAGTTTCAGATTGTGTCTGATCCCGGGTTTGTGTGAATTGGACGGTGTGGAAGGAGTTTCAGATTGTGTCTGATCCCGGGTTTGTGTGAATTGGACGGTGTGGATGGAGTTTCAGATTGTGTCTGATCCCGGGTTTGTGTGAATTGGACGGTGTGGATGGAGTTTCAGATTGTGTCTGATCCCGGGTTTGTGTGAATTGGACGGTGTGGATGGAGTTTCAGATTGTGTCTGATCCCGGGTTTGTGTGAATTGGACGGTGTGGATGGAGTTTCAGATTGTGTCTGATCCCGGGTTTGTGTGAATCGGACGGTGTGGATGGAGTTTCAGATTGTGTCTAACCCCGGGTTTGTGTGAATTGGACGGTGTGGAGGGAGAATCTCTCTGTTTCTAACCCCGGTGTGTATTATGCGACGGTGTGGATGGAGTTTCAGATTGTGTCTGATCCCGGGTTTGTGTGAATTGGACGGTGTGGAAGGAGTTTCAGATTGTGTCTGATCCCGGGTTTGTGTGAATTGGACGGTGTGGATGGAGTTTCAGATTGTGTCTGATCCCGGGTTTGTTTGAATTGGACGGTGTGGAGGGAGAATCTCTCTGTTTCTAACCCCGGTGTGTATTATGCGACGGTGTGGATGGAGTTTCAGATTGTGTCTGATCCCGGGTTTGTGTGAATTGGACGGTGTGGATGGAGTTTCAGATTGTGTCTGATCCCGGGTTTGTGTGAATTGGACGGTGTGGATGGAGTTTCAGATTGTGTCTGATCCCGGGTTTGTGTGAATTGGACGGTGTGGATGGAGTTTTAGATTGTGTCTGATCCCGGGTTTGTGTGAATTGGACGGTGTGGATGGAGTTTCAGATAGTGTCTAACCCCGGGTTTGTGTGAATTGGACGGTGTGGATGGAGTTTCAGATTGTGTCTGATCCCGGGTTTGTGTGAATTGGACGGTGTGGATGGAGTTTCGGATTGTGTCTGATCCCGGGTTTGTGTGAATTGGACGGTGTGGATGGAGTTTCAGATTGTGTCTGATCCCGGGTTTGTGTGAATTGGACGGTGTGGATGGAGTTTCAGATTGTGTCTGATCCTGGGTTTGTGTGAATTGGACGGTGTGGAGGGAGAATCTCTCTGTTTCTTACCCCCGGTGTATGTTATGCGACGGTGTGGATGGAGTTTCAGATTGTGTCTGATCCCGGGTTTGTTTGAATTGTACGGTGTGGATGGAATTTCAGATTGTGTCTGATCCCGGGTTTGTGTGAATTGGACGGTGTGGATGGAGTTTCAGATTGTGTCTGATCCTGGGTTTGTGTGAATTGGACGGTGTGGAGGGAGAATCTCTCTGTTTCTTACCCCCGGTGTGTGTTATGCGACGGTGTGGATTGAGTTTCAGATTGTGTCTGATCCCGGGTTTGTGTGAACTGGACGGTGTGGAGGAAAGCTCACTCGACACGATCCGGAGATTTACTGCTTGGGCGGTCTGCAGGAAGCTTCGCTCACTCTCTGACCATGGAGTATGTAAGGAAAAGGTGTGGAAGAAACGTGAACCTGTGTCTGACACCGGCAGCTTGTGGTGGGAAGGTTTGGAAGGAGCTTCACTTTCCGCCTGATCCCGTGGTGATTCACTCTGTGACGGACACCTGGAGAGATTCATTGGATCGTCTGTAGGGAGGTTCGCACAGTGTCTGAGCCAAGCAGTGATTGATTGGACCGAGCCGAGGGTGCTTCTCTCTGTGTCTCACCACTGGAATGTGTGATGGGACGGTGCTCACTATCTGACCACGGATGTGTGTGGTGGGACGGCTTGGAGGGAGCTTCATTTTGTGTCTTAACACGTGATTGTGCGACAACGCAATCTAGACGGAGATTCACTCTGTGTATGCCCCCGGGATGTTGAGATGGGACGATGTGCAGGAAGATTCGCTCACTCTTTGACCACTGTTTCTGATGGGACACTATGGAGGAAGTTTCACATTGTGCCTGATGCCGGGATTTTGTGAATGGGACGGTGTGGTGGAAGGTTCACTCGGTATGACCCGGAGATTTAGTACGTGGATGGTCTGGATGATGATCAGGTGATGTGGGCTGGCAGACTGGTTCATCGATGGAGCTTGTTTCCATAACTTTGTTTTTAACTTGTACCTGATAACGACCAACAACTAAACAAAGGTAACTTTAAAAAATAATCCAAATGGCTTCAAGAGTTATAAATGGCAGCTGCTGAGTTTAGAAAGCTGATCTTGGAAATTTACGCGAGGCCAACTGACCCGGGAAGTGAAAATCCAGAGACAGAGTGAAGCTCCCCCTCATCATGGGCCCGTGTACCTCCCTCTAACTGGAAGTTGGACATCCTCGTCCGGAAACCTCAGACAGTGCGGATGGGCAGTGAAATCGTCGATTTGTTGAGGAAGCAGAGAGGCTACTGAATGGTTCAGTTGGATTGGGAGAATGGGCAAAAAAAGTGGCGGATGGGTTTCTATATGGCCATGCACTTTGGTAGAAGAAGTATAAACTACTTCCTAAATGCTGAAAATAAACAAGATATTTGCGGCGCAGAGGTAATTGGGAGAACTTGGGCTGATTCCCTCAAAGCTAGTTTAGAGCTGGAGTCGGTGGCGAGGGGGCCACGTGCAATGTAGCATTTATGTGAAGAGGATTCGAATATAAATCAAGGATGCAAAGTTGAGACTTCACAATGCACTGCCGAGGCCTCAGGGAAGATTGGGGACAATTCTGGGTCCGTTATCTAAACCGGCCAGGTGTGATTGCTTTGGACATTTTTGAAATGAAGTTCACAAAATGATTCCGGTATTGAAAAGCAGATCAAATCAGGAATATTTGGCGGCTGAAACTCTGAAGACTGGGGAGGGGCGTGGGGTTGAGGGTTTTGCCGAAGCTGATGGTATGTTTCAAAGCCTCGACAGTGCAGATGAGAAGAAAATGTTCCCCATGGTGGGAGAGTCTGAGACCAGTGGGTCCACATCAGAATACAGGGCCCTCCTTTCAGAACGGAGATTGGGGGTGGGGGGATTTATTGCAACAGCAGGTGCTGAATCTCTGGTCGTCGTTGCCACAGGCGGCTGTGGAGGCCGCCATTGGGTATAGTGAATTCAGAGATTGATAATTTCTTGATTATTAAGGGCATGAAGAAATACGCGGAGAAGACAGGAGATTGGGGCAGTGAAGTAATTTTTTTCCGCCATGTTGAAATAACGCAGCTGACAAACGGCCAGCTACTGTTCCTATATCTGATGGTCTTAATTTAAGTTCCAGTGTTAGACCAGAAGACCATAAGACATTGGAGCAGAACTAGGACATTGAGTTTGCTCTGCCATTGAATTGTAGTTGTTCCTTTTTTTAAACCTCCTTAAACCCACTTCACGGCTTTCTCCCCATAACCTCTGATGCCGAGTCCAATCAACAACTGATCAATCTCTACCTTAAATGCACCCAGCGACCCGGCCTCCACAGCTGTAAGTAGCACAAATATCCACAAGTTCCCCACGTTTTGGCTGAGAATCCCTGTGTTCAAACTGAGGCTGTGCTCACTTGCCCTTAACTCTCCCACCGTGTGAACCATCCTTTCCAGACATAATCTGTCTCTGCCTTTCAACATCCCAAAGGTTTCAATCAGATCTCCCCTCATCCTTCTGCATTCCAGCGAGTGCAGATCCAGAGCCATCAAACGTTATTCGCATGATAACCCTTTCATTCCTGGAAATATCCTGGTAAACCTCCTCTGAACGTTCTCCAACGCCAGCATTTCCTTTTCTAAGATGAACGTACCAACACTGCTCACAACGGTCAAGCTGAGAGCTCACCGGAGCCTTATAAAGCCACCCCATCACAAACTTGCTCTGGCAATTTATACCTCTTGAAATAAATGCTGACATTTGCCTTCCTCACTAGCGACTCAACTAGCAAGTTAACCTTCAAAATGTTTTGTGTAAACATTAAGGTCTTCTGCATCTCATATTCCTGGATTTTCACCCCGTTAATGAAAGAGTCCGCACCAATAGCCGACAACCAAAGAGCATGACCATGAATTTTGCAAAGTTGTATTTCATTTGCCACTTTTCCTCATTCTCCTAATCGGTCTAAGTCCTACCGCATCATGCCTCTTTCTTCGACACGACCAGTCCCTCAGCCAAACTCCTAACTGGGTAACAAAGCCATTTATTCCATCATTCCGGAGTCAGGCACAGTGGGAAACACACTCCTCAGCATCCCATCACACATTACCGAGTTCAGACATACAGTGAACCTCCCTCCACACTCCCCCACCTCAAATCCATAGAATCAGATGCAGAGTTATGCTCCTTGCATACTGACGCTTCAAGCACTCCCGTGGAGAGGTACAGACTGAACAACCCTCATCACAGAACCCGCTATTAGTCATTGAGTGACGTTCTCCCCACATCGTGCCGTCACACACACCCGGGTTCAGACACATAATGAAGATCCGTCCTCACTGTCCCAACACACACTCCTGAGGTCAGACACAAAGTGAAGTTCCCTCCGCTCCGTCCAATCACACACTCCTGGGGTCAGACACATAGTGAAGCTCCGTCCATGCCTTCCCGTCACCTATTCCCGAGATCAGTTACAGTTACTGGTAGTGGTTTTAAAGGCATTTCACAGGAGATTCACCAGGTTAATTGCAGAGATGAGGGCGTTAGACTATGAGGAGAGATTGAGTCTCCTGCGACTCTAGACGCTGGAATTCAGAATAGGAGAGAAGATCGAATAACATGAAACGTGAGAGATAAGATCGAGGCAGGAAAGTTGTTTGCACTGTTAACAATGACCTGGTTGAGAAAGCGGAGTGATGTGTTAAAGGTAAGATTTTTGGCAAAGTCCCCTAATTAAGGTTTCATCTACGTTTCATCACATAAAACATTGAGAAACCTACAGCTAAATACAGGCCGTTCGGCCCATAAGTATGTGTCGAACATGTCCCAACCCGAGAAACTACTATGCTTACCCATCGTCCTCTAAGCAGCTATCCAAAAGTCTCTTAAAAACCTTATTGTATCCGCCTCCACCACATTTGCCAGCAACCCATTCCACACCCACATTACTCTCTGAATTAAAAACCCTACCTCTGACATCTCGTATGTACCTATACACCAGCAACATAAACCTGTGTCCTCTTGTGGCAACCCTTTCAGCCCTGGGGAAAAAAAGCCTCTGATTATCCAAACGATAAACTCCTCGCAACATCTTATACACCTCCATCAGGTAACCACTCATCCTCCGTCGCTCCAAGGAGGCCGAATTCACTCAAACTATCCTTATAAGACACGCTCCTCAATTCAGGCGACATCCTTCAAATCTTTCTATGGTTTCCAAATCCATCTTGTAGTGAGCCGACCAAAATTGAGCACGATACTCCAAGTGTGATCTGACCGGGGTCCTCTATAGCTGAAACATTACCTCTCTGCTCCTAAATTCAATTCCACCATTGATGAAGGGCACTATAACATATGCCTTTTTAACTACTGCATCAACCTGCACAGTGTTTTGAACGTCCTATGGGCTCGCATCCCAAGATCACTCTGATCCTCCACAAGAGTTTTACCATTCATACTTTAATCTGCCATCATATTTGACCTACCAAAATTAATCATTTGAGACTTTTTTGGGTTGTACTCCGTCTGCCATTTCTCAACCACGTTTTGCATCTTGTCAATGTCGCACTGTGACCTCTGCCAGCCCTCCACATTATCCTCAACATCCCCATCCTTTGTGTCAAAAGCAAATTTGCTAACCCATCCCTCCACTTCCTCATCCAGGTCAGTTTTACTATCAGAGAAAAAATCCCCTATCTCTATCTTATAGACAATAGACAATAGACAATAGGTGCAGAAGTAGACCATTCGGCCCCTCGAGTCTGCACCGCCATCCTGAGATCATGGCTGATCATTCACTATCAATACCCAGTCCCTGCCTTGTCCCCATATCCCTTGATTACCCTATCCATCAGATATCTATCTAGCTCCTTCTTGAAAGCATGCAGAGAATTGGCCTCTACCGACTTCCGTGGCAGTGCATTCCAGACCCCCACAACTCTCGGAGCTCCTCTTATATTCAGAATTCCAGTGAATAGAGTCGCAGGAGATCCAATCTCTCCTCATAGTCTAACCCCCTCATCTCTGCAATTAACCTGGTGAAACTCCTCTGCACCACTTTCAAAATCAGCACACACATTCACAAATCAGGAGACAGGATCTGCATGCACTACTCCAGGTGCGGCCTCGTCACTGTCCTCTGCAGTTGCAGCATAAACTCCCTGCACTTGTATTCAATACCTCAAGCAATGAAGCCCAGCATTTTTTTTAACAGAAGTAAAAGCCTGAGAGTGAAAGAGTAAATGCATCTCGGAGAGCAAAATTGTCTATCAGTGCTGGGGAAGTGAGACTACACTGCGCAGGCGCGTGACGTAGATGAACAAAGGTTTAAAAAAAGACCGGCATATGCAGCAGGCGGCGTTGAGAGCGAGCAGTGGAATGAGAAGGGGCAGAGTGTCGAGGCATTGGCTCAACAGGCTTCGGCATGAACAGTCAGAGGTGAGAACGTGCTTCGGTAGTTGTTTTTTTTTTGTTTGTTTGTTTTTCCGCTTGCAGTAGAGAGAGTGCCGGGCAGGATGTTGGAATAGTTCTCTTCCAGGATGTGGAAAATTAGGGAGATATCCGGTGTCCCTGCGGGAAGTGCATCCAGCTGGTGCTCCCAACAAACCGCTTTACGGAACTGGAGCTAGAGAAGGATTGCATCCGCATCATTCGGGAGAATGAGGAGTTTATAGATAGTAGTTTCACGTAGGTTGTTAAGCCAAAGGAGCAGCGCTCAGTTATCTGGGTTACGGTCAGGCGAGAGAAGAGAAGGGCAGTCCGAGTAGCTTTCCCCTGTGAGCATTGTCCTCCACAAGTATACCGATTTGGATACTGTTGGGGTCGAAGACTTATCTGGAACAAGCTGCGGCAGCCAGACGTTTGCCACTGGGTCTGGTTCTGCAGTGCAGAATGGAGGGTGGAAGACGAGGAGAGCGGTAGTGATAGGGGACTCGGTATTAGAGGTACAGGCAGGAGGTTCTGTGGTGGTGACAGTGACTCCCGGATGGTTTGTTGCCTTCCGGGTTCCATGGACAGGGATGTCTCCGATCGCGTGCACAGATTTTGAAGTGGGACGGTGATCAGACAGATGTCATGCTACACATTGGTACCAATGACAAAGGAAGAAAGAGTGAAGAGGCCCTGATGCGTGAGTATGGACAGCTTTGTACGAAGTTAAAAGCAGTTTCTCGAGGGTGGTAATCACAGGATTGATACCAATGTCATTTGACTGTGAGAGTAAGATTAGGATGCTCTGGAGGATTACATGTGGCTGAGGATCTGGAGTAGGTGCAGGCATTCAAATTACAGGATCACAGGGAGCTCTTGAAATAGCCATCTGACCATATCATAATTACAGCACGGACACTGGCCATCTCGGCCCTTCTAGTCGGTGCCGAACGCATACTCCCACATAATCCCACCTACATGCACTCAGTTCATAACCCTCCATTTCTTTCCTGTCCATATCCCTATGCATTTTTAATGACAAAATCGAACCTGCCTCTACCACTTCTACTGGACGCTGGTTCCACACATCTACCACTCTCTGAATAAAGAAGACACCCCTCATTTCCCGCACTAAACATTTGCACCTTAACACTCAACTCATGTCCTCTTGTTTGAATGTCCCCTAATCTTAATGGTAAAAGCCCATCCACGTCATATCTATCTATCCCCCTCATAAATTTAAGTACCTCTATCAAGTCCCCCTCGACCTTCTAGGCTCCAAAGAATAAAGTCCTAACTTGTTCATCCTTTCTCTGTAACTTAGGTGCTGAAACCCTGGTCACACTCTAGTAAATCTCCTCTGTACTCTCCCTAACTTGTTGATACCTTTCCTATAATTCGGTGACCAGTACTCTACTCAATACTCCGAATTTGGCCTCAGCAATGGCTTGTACAATTTTAACAATACATCCTAACTGCTATACTCAAAGCTCTGATTTTTTAAAGGCCAGTATACAAATAGCTTTCTTCACCACGCTATCCACATGAGATTCCACATTCAGGGTGCTATGCACGATTATTACTAGATCACACTGTTCTACTGCATTCGTCCATGTCCTACAATTTACCATGTATGTCCTATTTTGACTATTCCTACCAGAATGTAGCACCTCACACTTATCAACATTAAACTCCATCTGCTATCTTTCAGCCCACTCACATAACTGGCCTAAATTTCTCTGCATGCTTTGAAAACCTACTTCATTATGCACAACGCCACCTATCTTAGCATCATCTGCATACTTACTAATCCAATTTGCCACCCCATCATCCAGATCATTAATGTATATGACAAACACCATTGGACGCAATTCAAATTCCTGAGGCACACCAGTAATCACCGGCCTCCAACCTGACAAACCGTTATCCACCACTACTCTCTGGCATCTCCCATCAGCCACTGTTGAATCCATTTTACTAATTCAATAGTAATACCTAGCGATTGAACCTTCCTAGCTAACCTACCGTGTAGAACCTTGTCAAATGATTTCCTGAAGTCCATATGGACAACATCCACTGCTTTACCCTCGTCAACTTTCCTAGTAAACTCTTCAGAAATTTCAAAAAAATATGTCAAACATGACCTTCCAAGCACAAATCCATGTTGACTGCTCCTAATTAGACCCTGTCTGTCCAGATAATTATATATTCTATTTCTGAGAATACTTAATATTAATTCACTCACCGCTGACGTCAAACTTACAGGCCGATAATTGTTCGGTTTACTCTCAGTACCCTTTCTAAACAATGGAACCACATGAGCAATTCAACACTCCTCCGGCACCATCCCCGTTTCTAATGACATTTGAAATATTTCTGTCAGAGACCCTGCTATTTCTACACCAACTTCCCTCAAGGTCCTAGGGAAAATGCTGTCAGGACCGGGTGACTTATCCACTTCTATATTCTTTATTCGCTATTGTACTTCCTCTTCTTTAATCGTCATCGTTTCCCTAACTACCCGACTTGGTTCCCTTACCTTACACAATTCAATATCCTTCTCCTTGGTGAGCACCAATGAAAAGATTTTTTTTCAAAATCTCCCCCATCACCTTCGGCTCCATACGTAACTGTCCACTCTGATTCTCTAAGGAGCCTATTTTATCCCTCACTATACTTTTCCTATTAATCTCCTGTGACAGGTGGGATGTGTACAGGAGAGGTGGGTTAGACCTAAACTACAAGGATACCAATATTCTTGTAGGGAGTTTTGTTAGTGCTTCTAGGAGAGTTAAAACCAGATATGCGGGGGAATCGATGCAGTGAGCCAGAGCAAACAGTGGAGCTGTGGTGAAAATAAATGTTGTTAACAGTTCTTGCAAAGTCACGAATAGAAGGGTTGCGTGTGCTGAGGTGTGCTTATTTCAAAGCTCGGAGTATTCTGGGGAAGGCTGACGAACTGAGGGCGTGGATTGACATATGGAGTTACGACATTATAGCCATTACTGAAACTTGGCTACAGGAGGGGAAGGACTGGAGTTCTAATGTTTCTGATGAGATAGAAGAAGAGAAAGGAACGGTGGAGGGAGGAGGCCTTGGCATTGCTAGTCAGAGAAAATGCTGCTGCAGTACTCGGGCAGGAAAGATTAGAGGGTTTGTCACCCGAGGCCATATGGGTGGAGCGGAGAAACAGGATAGGTATGACCACATTATTGGGGTTGCATTATAGACCACCCGATAGTCAGCGAGAACTAGAGGAGCGAATCCGCAGAAAGATAGCAGACCACTGCAGGAAAAATAAATTTCTGATAGTCGGGATTTTTAATTTTCCACATATTGACTTCCATGCTGTTAAATGTCCAAACGGGTTAAAGTTTGTAAAATGTGTCCAGGAAAGTTTTCTAAATCAATATATAGAGGTACTAACGAGAGAGAATGCAATATTAGATCTCTTATTAGGAAATAAGTTAGGACAGGTGACCAAATTGTGTATCGGGGAGGGGCAATTTGGTTAAAGTTATCATAACGCCTTTAGTTTGAACTTGATCATGTACAAGACAGATCCGGTCCTCGAGCTGAAGTTCCAAAGTGGAAAAAGTATATATTTGAAGATATAAAAATGCAAAACCGTGAATTGGGGCAAGTTGATCTCAGGCAAGAATGTGATTGGTAAGTGGGAGGCCTTCAAAGGAGAAATTTTCAGCTTGTATGTTCCTGTCAGGAATAAAGGCAAAGTGAATAAGAATAAGGAACCCTGGTTCTCACGGGATATTGGAAATTTGATCAAGAAGAAGTGAGAGATATAAGTCAAGTATAGGAAACAATGAGCAAATAAGGTGTTTGACGAGTACAAAAAGTGCAAAATAATCTTTAAGAAAGAAATCAGGAGGGCTAAAAGAAGACAGGAGACAGGATTTGGTAATCAAGGTGAAGGAAAATCCAAAGAACTTCTGCAGGTACGTTAAGAGCAAAAGGATAAATTTGGACCACTGAAAGATCATAGTGGTCCGCTACGTATGGAATCAACATAAATGGGGGAGATTTTAAATGGTATTTTTTCCGTCTCTTTAATAAGGAAACTGACTTTGAATCAATGGAAAAAAAGGGAAACAAGTAGTGAGGTCATGGAACCGACACAGATTGAAGAGGAGAGGGTGCAAGCTATCATGAGGCAAATCAGAGTAGATAAATACGCAGGACCTGACAGGGTATTCCCTCGGACCTTGAAGGAGACTAGTGTTGAAACTGCAGGGGCCCTGGCAGATATATTTAAAATGACGGTATCCACGGGTGAGATGCCGGAGGATTGGAGAAGAGCTAATGTTTTTCTAAAAGGCTCTAAAAGTAATCCAGGAAATTATAGGCCTGTACGTCTGACGTCTGTGTAGTTATATTATCGGATGGAGTACTAAGATATAGCATCTACAAGTCTTTGGATAGACAGTGAATTATTAGGCAGAGTCGCTGTGGCTTTCTTTGTGATAATTCATGTTTAATAAATCTATTAGAGTTTCTCGAGGAGGTTACCAGGAAAGTGGATGAAGGGAAGGCAGTGGATGTTGTCTACATAGACTTCAGTGAAGCCTTTGACAAGGTCCCACATGGGAGATAAGTTATGAAGATTCTGTCGCCAGGTATACATGACGAGGTGTTAAATTGAATTAGACATTGTCTCAGTGGGAGAAGCCAGAGAGTGATAATGGACGATTACTTCTCTGAGTGGAGGCCTGTGACTAGTAGTGTGCCAAACAGTAGGGTCCACTGTTGTTTGTCATCTATATCAATGATCTGGATGATAATGCCGTAAATTGGATTAACAAGTTTGCTAATGATGCAAGGATTGGAGAAATGGTGAACAGTGGGGAAAGTTTCCAAAGCTTGCAGAGGGATCTCGACCCGATGGATAAATGGGCTGAAAATGGTATGTGGAGCTTAATACAGACAAGTGTGAGGTATTGCACTTTGGAAGGACAATCCAAGGTAGAACATGCAGCGTAAATGGCAGGGCCCTGAAGAGTACAGCAGAACAGAGAGATCTGGATATACAGATACAACGCTCCGTACAGTGGCTTCATAGAGAGACAGAGTCGGAAATAGAGCTTTTGGTACTTTGGCCTTTATAAATCAAAGTATTGAGTTAAGAGTTGGAATGTTATGGGGAGGTGAGATAAGGCACTGGTGAGGCCGAATTTGGAGCATTGTGTGCTGTTTTGGTCACCGAATTACAGGAAGGATATTAATAAGGTTGAAAAAGAGCAGAGAAGGTTTACAAGGATGTTGCCGGGACTTGAGAAACTGAGTTACAGAGAAAGGTTGAATAGGTTAGGACATTATTCCTTGGAGCGCAGAAGGATGAGAGGAGATTTGATAGAGTTATATAAAATTATGATGGGTAGAGATAGAATGAATTCAAGGAGGTTTATTGCACTGAGGCTAGGGGAGAAAAAAGGCCAGAGGACATGGGTTCAGGGAGAAGTGGGGAAAGTTTAAAGTGAACATTGGGGGGCTTCTTCACACAGAGAGCGGTGGGAGTGTGGAATGAGCTGCCAGATGAATTGGCAAATGTGGGCTCACTTTGAACATTCACGAAAAACTTGGACAGGTACATGGATGAGAGGTGTATGGAGGGATATGGTCCAGGTGCTAGTTCGTGGGACCAGGAAGAAAAATGTTTCGGCACAGCCAGGAAGGGCCTAGAGGCCTGTATCTCTGCTGTAATGTCCTATGGTTCTATGTTTCTAACAGACTGCGATCTCTCTGCAGATCTGTTCCTCCTAATCCAGCAGACTTTTCACCGGTCTACAATGTAGCTCCAATGTCATGGCGATACATTTCTTATTCCTCATTTCCTCATTCCCATTGATGAAGGAAGAGCAGTAGATGTAGTGTATATGGATTTCAGCAAGGCATTTGTTAAAGTACTCCATGCAAGGCGTATTGAGAAAGTAAGGAGTCATGGGATCCAAGGGGACTTACTTTGTGTATCCAGAACTGGCTTGCCCATAGAAGTGGTTGTTCATCGTGGCTGTAGACAGGTCATAATCTGCATGGAGGTCGGAGATCAGTGGTGTGCCTCAGGGATCTGTTCTGAGATCTTCAGACTTCCTGGTTTTTATAAGTGACCTGGGTGAGGAAGTGAGCGGATGGGTTATTAAGATTGCTGATGACGCAAAGTTTGGAGGTGTTGTGGATAGAGTGGCGGGCTGTCAGAAGTTACAACGGGACATTGATAGGATGCAGAACTGGGCTAAGAAACAGCAGATGTTCAACCCAGATAAGAGTGAAGTAGTTCATTTTGGTAGGTCAAATATAATGGCAGAACATAATATTAATGGCAAGACTCTTGTCAGTGTGGAGGATCAGATGGATTTTGGTGTCCGAGGACACAGGAGCTCAAAGCAGCTGCGCAGGTTGACTCTGTGGTTAAGAGGGCGTACGGTGTATTGGCCTTCATAAACCGTCGAAATGAATTTACTAGCCCAGAGGTAATGTTGTAGTCTCATGGGACCTTGGTCAGACCCCACTTGGAGAATTGTGCTCAGTTCTCGTCGCCTCACTATAGGAAGTATATCGGAAGTTGCCTGGACTGGGGAACATGTCTTATGAAAGAAAACTGAGTGAACTCGTCCTTGCAGCGACGGAGGATAAGAGGTGACCTGATCGACGTGTATAAGATGATGAGAGGCATTGATAGTGTGAATAGTCAGAGGCATTTTTTTTTCAGGCTGAAACCCTTGCCACAAGAGGACACGGGGTTAAGGTGCTGGGAACTAAGTCAGGGGTAAGTGTTATACGCAGAGAGTGGTG
Source organism: Hypanus sabinus (assembly GCF_030144855.1). NCBI lineage: Eukaryota > Metazoa > Chordata > Chondrichthyes > Myliobatiformes > Dasyatidae > Hypanus > Hypanus sabinus. The sequence goes on along the minus strand of NW_026779990.1, from coordinate 17,400 downwards.
AGTGTGTGGAATGGGCTGCTGGTAACGGTGATGGAGGCGAATACAATAGGCTCTTTTAAGAGACTTTTGTATAGATACATGGAGTTTAGAAAAAAATAGAGCATTCTGAGTAAGCGTAGTAATTTCTAATGTAGGGACATGCTGGGCGTAAATTTGTGGGCCGAAAGTCCTGTGTTGTACTGTACGTTTTCTATGTGTCTGTATTTCCACCCATAAAGCCTCACTTAAACAAGCTGTCTTGTCTGTTCTGACTGTGTTTTGCGATGACACTTTCTCATCATTGTTATGTCACTCCTCCTCCTGTAATTCCTTTCGCATTGTCACGTCTAAAAATAGGGAAACTCGGAAAATCGTGCTGTCCTGCTTGTCTCTCCTACACCCCATTCTCAATATTGGCTACAATATCATGATTCAATGTGTTGATTCATGCCCTGAGCTCAGCTGCGCTTCTTTGAAGCTTCCTGCTTTGAAATATACGGAGCTCAGGGCACCAGTCGCAAGATGCACAACCTTTTGATTCCTGCCTTTTTCTGAACTCTTAACAATGTCTGTCCCCATATCGATTCCGATATCTGCTCTCCATGTCTGAATCCCATCCCCCTGCACCTCCAGTTCAACTGCTGTCCCGAAGACTCTCATGCATAGTCCTGAAAAACCGTCCCTCTAGGATATCAGTTCCCCTCCAGTTTATTAGTAAACCTTCTTCCATCTCTTCTGTAGACATCCCACGTTCCTTTGAATAAACACGATGAATTTTGAATCCCTCCCTCCTGCACCGCAGCTTGAGCCTTGTGCTAATCCATATGGTCCTCCTGGGTCTGGACACGGGGACGGGTGGTGGTCCTGTCGTTTAATTTAATAGCTAAATCCCTCACCTCACTGTGCAGAACCACCTTCCCATACATACCGATTTCATTGGTACATATATGGACCAGGACGTCGAGCTGCTCACTCACCCAATTAAGAATCACAGAATCGTTTTAAAATTGCAGTTGAGCATCTTTCATTGTGCACTGATAAAATATGAAAATAGTTTTAATTACTTGTGCAGGAAATATGGCCTTGCACATAATCAGTTTATTTTCAACACCTGCAGATTCTCCACTTTTTCAAGGAAAAATTTCCCTCTATTCCTGATCTACCACCTGCTATGTTGTGGGACAAACTCCCTCTTCGCTTTTATAATAAAGGGCTGATCTCTGGACAATACTCTCAGCAGAAGACTTTGGGAGATCAAGATCTAAACAAAACTATGACTAGCTGGGAGGATGACCTTGGTGTGGATCTGGCTGAGGAATATTGGGCAAATGCACTGAATAGGGTTCATTCGTCGTCATCATGTGCCAGACTCGGGCTCATACAATTTAAAGTTTTACACGGTACATTTAAGTAAAGCCAGGCGTGTTGACATATACCCGGGACAGACGCTGGCTGTGACAGGTGTTCCTTCTCTCCGGCTGGTTTAATGAATGCATTTTGGTCTTGCTCTCGGTTTGATGGCTACTGGGCACTGGTTTTTAAAATTATCAGACAGGCTTTGGGAGTGACACTGAGACCGTGCCCATTTATAACTGCATTTGGTGTGGCAGCTGATGTTTTGGTTTTAAATGCAAAGCAGTTGGATATCATTTCACTTACATCGCTTTTGGCCCGTAGGAATATCTTGCTGGTCTGGAAATCTGCCACTCCCTCATCTGCTGCTGTTTGGTTAGAGGACGTAATGTTTTATTCTGAAATTAGAAAAGATTAAATTCACTCTGAGGGCGTCTGTGAGAAAGTTCTATTCGAAATGGTAAACTTTCTTGGCATAGTTTGGGAGTCTTAAGGAATTACCTACTAGTCGATGGCATTTGAATGTACCTGGGAAGTTGCTTCCCTTTTAACACGCATGTGGTTTACCTGACAGGGTGGTTGATGAATTGTAAACTGAGTCTATTCTGGATCATCTGAGATGCTGTAGATGTGTTTGGGACTTCGTCTTGAAGTAGTGCGGGGTTATGGCTCTGAAATGTCCGTACTTGTATTTGTGAAGTAAATTTGCAATGTATTGTAAACACATTAGCTATCATTGTATGGTCGGAGAGAGCGCGTGAGGGGATACTTGTTTCGGAGTAAGATACAAAAGCAAAATGGAGGAAAATGTAATCCATTACGTATTCTATATTATGCCGTTCCTCAGTAAAATATATTATAAAGAAAGAATCATAGAGAAGGAATGGTGTGCTGTGAAAAGAGGAAGGAAGGGGAGGAGATTGGGGCCAGAGAAAGGGTGTTCAGATTCAGCAGTTGGTGCAGAACGTGTAAGCCGCCATTTTCTTGTTCCCTGTCTCTGTTTGGAGTATGTTGAAAAGCCGAAATCCACTGACCCAAGGCCAGCATTCACAGACAGAGCGATAATCCCTCCATACAATCCCATCACACACTCTTGAAAATATACACTGTATAACGCTCCCTCCGCAACTATCCATAACACAACCCGGGATCATACACAGAGTGCAACTCCCTCCACATTGTTTCAATACACACACTGGGGTCACTCAACGAGTGAAGCTCCGTCCACAGCGCCCAAACGCACAGTTCCTGGGTCCGATAACCAGCGAAACTCCCTATATATTATCATATCACACTATCGGGGCCAGACATTTGAAGTGCCTCCCGCACCATCGCAGCACACCCTACCGGAGTCAGCAACAGTACGAATCCCTCTCCCTCCTCTCGGTTTTTCAGCAGTCTTGAATCGTGTGTGTCTCTCGGAGATGGTGCGTGTGCTTGAGCGGATTGTGTGCTGCCGTTAGAGGAAGGAAGGGGAGGAGACCGGAGGCCAGGGAAAGGGTGGTGAGAATGCAAACACTGATGCAAGTGGTGTGGAAGCACATGGCCGGCCTGTGCATGCAGAGCTGTGGAGAGATTCAGATCCTGGCGATCGATAGCCATGGTTCGGGTGAAGTTGAAACATCAGCCATCATCTCTCCCTCATACTCCGCACAATTGCTTGTGTCACAGAATGGGAGGGGAATGGAGGGTGACGTAGACGGGGAGCGTTTAGCGGGTGGAGTGTATCACGCGGACGGGGCGGGGCGTACGGATGCGATGATGGAGACGGCGAAGTGTGCAGGAGAGGATGTGGGTAACGGAGACGGGGTCGGTTGTAGGCGAGGGATGGGTGACGGAGACGAGAGTGCTGTTCTGCAGTCTGTATGACAGTGACTGGGAGTGGTGTAGGCGGAGGTTGAGGGAGTTGGGGTGTGGTTTTGGAGAGGAAGGGTGTTATGCATACGGGGAGGACTGTATTCGAGTTACAGTGCAGGGCCTGACTCTGTGTTGGTATCGTTGAGTGGTGAGATCCTGCCGTGGTGCGGAGCCTGTCAGTTTGTCAGTGTCACGATGAGGGGTGTGTTCTTGTCAGATGTGGATTGTGGCAGTGTCACAGAAATCATTCAGTGTCCCGTTGAAGAACATCTCCGTGTTACAGTGAGGTCTGAGAGTCTCGTTCATAGTTTATGCAAATGGTACTGCAATCAAGTCTCACTAATATCTGCCGTGTCAGGCCTAGAGGCGTTAACACCTGACCTGAGCGCATCTGCTTTTCAAACTATAATTCCTGCACTGAAGCGTACACCGCTCAGAAAAGAGTCCCAGCAGTCTCAACCTTTTGCTTCTTGAATTTTTCAGAAGTCTTACAACATCTGTCCCAACAACCACTCAACTATCTGTAATGGCGTTCTTATTTACATGTCCCTGCAACTCTAGTTTATACCACCACTCTCCCCTTTTAATAGCAAACTTTATCGCTGGGATATCAGTTCCAATCCAATTCAGGTGTAAGTTGGGAGAGGAGCTCATGGGAGAGCAAGGTTGGGAGCGGTGTGGCGCGGTCTCCAGCCAGGAGTCTGTGCTGCCCCCCAGTGTTCGCTCGGCAGAATAAAATCTCAGTTCAGAACAATTGCAGATTACCGTGGCATTCAAAATGTGGGTTTGTCTCTGTGTGTGTGTGTGTGTGTGTGTGTGTGTGTGTGTGTGTGTGTGTGTGTTCATTACTGATGTCCTATGTATGCTTGCTATATTTATATTTTAAACATGTTATGTGAACATCAACCCTAACGCTTTAGCAACGTTTTAAACAAAATGTTCTTTCTAATTTTGTCCACACCTGTACATACATTCGTTTGGAAAACCGGCTGACTTTTCCTACCTATATACTGGTGACGATAAAGACAGCATAGCATCGAGAAATCTCGTTCTCGTCCACAGTACGTCTTTTCCGTTCCCCTAACAAAGACAACCCTATCGATACTGCTCGTCAGATTTCACCCGCCTCCCTGCTGAGCCACAGAACCATAGTCAGTGCCAGAGACCTGACCGGTGAGACTTTCCCCTGCTTGGTCATTTGCACCTCTCTCCTCCCATCCAGAAAATCCAAAGTGCTCTACCTGTTATTGAGCAGGTTGGCCACAAGGGTCTCTGCACTGGCTCCGGCTGTTTAACCCCTTTCCCCTTCCTGTCTGTCACCGAGTTTCCTTTATCCTACTCAGTGGGTGTAAATACCTCTCTTTTTGTCTTCAGGGCATGGATTGAGAATAAGAGGTCAGTTATTTAAAACAGAGTTGAGGAAGAGCTTCGTCTCCCAGAGAGTTGTGGAGGTGTGGAATACACTGCCTCGGAAGACGGTGGAGGCCATTTCTCGGGATGCTTTCAAGAAGGAGCTGGATAGATATCTGATGGATAGGGGAATCAAGGGATATGGGGACAAGGCAGGGACTGGGTATTGATAGTGAATGATCAGCCATGATCTCAGAATGACGGTGCAGACTCGAGGGGCCGAATGGTCTACTGCTGCACCTATTGTCTATTGTCTATCATGCCATCAGTTTCCCTGATGATCCCGAGTTCATCCAGTTCCAGTTCGAACGCTGTTACGCAGAGCGTCATGGCGAGATGCTTGCGGGTGTCACGGTTTGGGGCGCTTATTGTCCGGTCCGGGTTCTGTCCATGTCACGGTGAGCGTTGTGTCGGTGTCACAGTGACAGCTGTGTGGCTCGCTCACTGCCTATGCTGTCTGTGAAGTGGTTGTTCTCTGTGTTTCTCAATCTATCGTCAAAGTCCTTGACGTCCCTTATCTGTCACCTCGATGAGTTTATGTCTGTCTTTTTGCCCCCCCCCTGAAGGGCAGTGAACGTAAATCACCGAACAGAACAGACACTTCGGCCCATAATGTTGTGATGTACCAATTGAGTAAATCACTTCTGACTGCACAACAACCATCTCCCTGTATTCCCTGCACATTAACGCCCCTGTCAAAGAGGCACTTGAACCCCCCTGTCCCTGAGTTTGTCAATGAATCCCATGTGACCAGTAACAGCGCCCCTCAACTTTGAATACCTCCCGCTTCATCACGACTAATACAACCTAAACCGGGAATGTTGATCTGACGCTCCTGCAACGGCGTCTCTACAATGTCATAATTCCAACCGTTGACCCGTGTCCAGATCTCATCGGTGTTTCGGACAGAACTTCCTGCATTGAACCGGAGGCAGCTCTGAGTCCCCGCAGACTCAACCTTTTGCTTCCTCTCTTTGTCAGTGGTCTTGACAACATTTGTCGCAGCAACCACTCAACTATCTGTAATTGCGTTCTTGTTTACATCCCTCTGAAACTTTACTTCATACCACCACTCTCCCCTTTTCATTCCAAACTTTACCGCTGGGATAATGTTACCTGAGTGGAGCGAGCTTCCAGTAGAAGTGGTAGAAGCAGGTTCGGTATTGTCATTTAAGGTAAAACTAGATAGCTATATGCACAGGAAAGGAATGGAGGGTTAAGGGCTAAATGCGGTTCAGTGGGACTAGGTGGAAGTAAGCGTTCGGCACGGACTAGATTGCCTGTTTCCATGTTGTAATTGTTATGTTGTTAAATTGTTATATATTAGTTCTGATCCAGTTCAGGTGTAAACTGAGAGAGTTGCTCATGGGAGACGAAATGAAGGAGCTGAGCGAGGTGGCGACGGTGAGGCGCGTCATCCAGGCAGGGGTCTGTGCTGCCCCCCAGTGTTCGGTCTGCAGAATAAAATCTCTGTTGTGAATCTTTGCAGATTACCGTGGCATCCAAAATGCCCAGGGGGCCTCAACCTGCATAAATGTGTTTGTGTGTTTGTCTGAGATTGTGTGTGTGTGCGTGCGAGTGTGTCTGTCTATGTCTGCGTGTGTGTGTCTGTGAGTTTGTCTGCATATACATGTACATGGTCAATGTACCTACTGATAACCTCCATATGCTTCCTATCTGCATACCATCGAAGAATCTCGTTCTCGTCCACCCTATTGATACAGCTGGGCACCTTTCAACCCCTATCCCCTGCTGAGCCACACAGCCATAGCCGGTGAGACTTTCCCCTGCTTGGTTATTTGCACGTCTCCTCCCATCCAGAATTATCCAAAGTCGTCTTCCTGTCATTGAGCCGGTTGCACACAAGGGGTCACTGCACTGGCTCTTGCTGATTAACACTTTTCATCTTCCTGTCTGTCACCCTGTTTCCTGTATCCGAAACCGTGGTAGTAAATACTGAATACATGTCTTCCACATCATCCCCTCAGCTCCCGAATGATCCCGAGTTCATCCAGTTCCAGTTCCAACGCTGTTACACAGAGTATGACGGTGAGATGCGCGTTGGCTCACGTTGGTGTAGCTTAGCGTCCGTTCGGAGTTGTGTCCATGTCATCGTGAGGGGTGTGTAGGTGTCACTGTGACAGCTGTGTGCCTCGCTCACTGCCTATGCTGTCTGTGAAGTAGTTATTCTCTGTGTTTCGCAATCTATCGTCAATATCCTTGACCTACCCCACTCCCTTCTTTGGCCCCTTGATTAGATTAAATCTGTCTTTTTGCCCCTCCTACAGTGAACGTAATGGTGGGTTATACCAGTTGAGCTAAATCACTTCTGACTGCACAACAACCATCTCCCTGCATTCACCGTACATTAACGTCCCTGTCAAAGAGGGACATGAACCCCTCTCTACTTGGGTTTGTCAATAAATCCCATGTGAATAGTAATGCCAACAACTTTTAATATTTCCCGCTTCATCATGTCAAATGCAACCGAAACCGGGAATGTTGATCTGACGCTCCTGCCCGCCCTGCAACGGAGTCGCACTAATGTCTACAATATCACAATTTCAGCCGTTGACCTCTACTCTGAGCTCATCGGCCTATCGTACAATACTTCCTGCATTGAAACTAACGCAACTTAAAATATGAGTCCCAGCAGGCTGAAACCTTTGCTTCCTCACTTTGTCTGTGGTCTTAACAACATATACCCCGTTAACTACTCAACTAACCGTTTTGGCACTCTGTTTTTTCATCCCCCTGCATTTCTGGTTCAGTTCACTCCTGCCTCCTCTTTAATGGCAGAGCTTCCCGCTAGGATATTAGTCCTGTCCAGTCCCGGTGGAAACTGTGGGATTTTCTCAGTGGCGGAGTAAATGGAGGGACTGCGCAACGTGGGGGCGGTGTGGCGCGGCCTCCGGACAGTCGTAAGGGCCGCACCCTAGGGTTCGCTCGGCGGATGACAACCTCTGATTTGTCGAATGCAGATTTCGGTTGCATTTTGTGAATCCCGGGACACAAGCTGCGTTGTGGCCTATTTTAAGCCTTATATATTAAAAGTTTTTTGCACCTTGGTCCTGGAGTAACGCTGTTTCGTCTGGCTGCATTTATGCCTATTCCTGTGCGATTCAATGAAAATTAAACACGGATTATATTGAAGCAGGCCTCATATACTGGTCGCACTTTCCTTAGAAGAGAACCCAATATTCCAACTATCAGAAGCCCTCATTCATAGATCGACACCTTAGCAACGTGTTAGCAACGTGTTAGTCCGTGTTGTTTGCCTATTTCTGGCCACATCAGCACGTTCTAAACTTCACCTGTTCACCCTCCCAACTTAAGATTGCTGAGGACCCGCTCAGAGTGTTAGTGACACCGACACTCGGGAGGAAACATACCATCCAGGAATCTCACTATATCACCCAGAAACTCTTTTTGCATTCCCTAACAAATGCTCCCCTCTCATCACACCTCTCCTCATCTCGCCCTCCCTCTTCCCTTCTGAACAACAGAGCCAAAACCAGTGCCAGAGACCTGACCTGACATACTTCCCTCTACTAGATCATTTGACCACTCTCCTAAATTCAAAAGAACACAAAGCGGTAGACCTGTTATTGAGGAGGTTGGCCACAGTGGTCACTCTACCCTGAGCCTGGCTGTTTAAACCCTTTTGTCCTCCTGACTGTCACCAGGTTTCCTGTGAACTCTGCATTAGGTCTAACTTCCTCCTAATATGTCCTCCCTATCACCCCTCAGATTCCCTAACGACACTGATTTCATCCATATCCACTACCAACCCCTGAACGCCGATTCTGAGAAGGAGCGTCAGGATGAACTTCTCACAGGTGAAGTCGTCAGAGACACGGAGGTCTCCCCGCTGTCCCACGTTCTGCAAGAGGAGCATTCAACTCTCCTGTCAGGCATTGCCTACTGCTCTAACTGAAGGAAACAATGAATAAACTGAAAACAAATCCATCAGCTGTTGGCCACTGTCTGAACTTTTTTGTCCTTGCTGATGAATCCGCTTCCCTGATTGGTTGTGGTTCAACGAAACGCGAGACGCTGTCCCAATGAAAAAAATCCATGAGTCAGATTCAGAGCGAAGCAGCCACTTGAGTCCCTCGTCCGCTGTTATTGTCAGTGCATCTGATGTGACAGTTAAACCGCCCATATACCCAGAATTATTTCCTTTTCAACCAAAATCCGGAATGCAGAGCTAACTGCCCTGCCCGCCTTGCAACCACCTTCCACTAAAGACTGCAATATCATAATTCCAGAATTTGTCCCGGCCCTGAGCTCACCTGCCGTTCATACACTACATCCCGCATTGAAACGTACGCAGCTCAGAACGTGAGGACCACTGGAACGCGAGTCCCAGCAGCCTCCACATTTTGCTTCCTGACTTAATAATACGGACACACTCCTCCCTGTCTCCATAAACCACTCCCACTCAAAAACACGTCCCGTTTCCGTCAACCCGTCACTCGCCAAAATCACGCTCCACTCTGCCGCATTCTATCTCCACTTCACCACTCCCTCTCCGTCATGCCTATTTCCCTTACAAGCTACCCCGTTTCCGTGACCCACTCCTACTCTTGCACACGTCTTTTAGGCTGATTAACTATTCAGCACTGACTAGATGGGCCAAAGGATCTGTTTCTGTGCTGCAGTGTTTTGTGACTGTATGGTGAGACAATTCGTAACTTGGATGGTTTTCAGTCTTCAAAGTCAGGTTTGGCATTAACAGATTTGTACATTAAGAGAATTGTGCCAAATGACACTGGGTGGGAATGAAGAAAACTTAAAATGGTGGTTAATTCTATCCATTGTCTTCATTCCCACACTGTGTCATTTGCCACAAATCTCTTAATGTTCAAATCTGTTAACCAATTTGGGTTATTCTTCTTTTTCTTACATTTGATAGTTAGAGCATCATTTTGAATGAATGCCCCCTAAGCTGCAATATCTAGGCAATACCTTTTACAGATCACTGTTCCCAACTGCCCATCTCGACCTGCATCTAGTGTTCTGTGCTACAGGTGCAAAAACACACTTGGATTGCATCTGGGTATTATTTTTCTCTCTCTGTTTATGTTTACATGGAGTGTCTTAGGACATTTTATTATCTATATAAATACAATTTGCTGTTGTTGTTGGGAAATAAAATTTGATGCTGATTGAAATGTGCCAACAATATTTGTTCCTTCAAAAATATAATAATTTATATTACAAATAAATGTATTTATTTATAATTATATTATATATTATACATATTAAAATAGTACCTCCTTCCAGATGGTTGAGTGGTAACAACTGCCCGTGAACCTGGTGGAGAGCGAACCGAGGCTCCTGTATCTTCTATCAGATCGTTTTGGGGTAATAACTGTTGCGGAACCTGGTGGCGTGGGCCTGAGACTCCTGTTCTTCCCTCCTGATGGTTTAAGGGTCCATTTCGATTAAATCTCCAACTACATTTGTTCAGCTGTTGATCGTAAGGCAGTAATCAGGATCAAGTTAAAAACACAGATCTGCAACCAAGCTCTGTCAATGGAGCCGTCTGCCAGCCCACATCACCCGACATCCTTCTGCTCAAGAGCTGCAATATCTGCCAGCCCACATCACCCGACTTCCTTCTGCTCAAGAGTTGAATATCAGACGACGGGTTATTTAATTTCTTTTGCATGCCCCGGATTAAAAAAAAATAACATCTCCGGTTTGTATGTGGAGACATACATCTCCTCTGATATTACATCTTATTTCGCAAGGTGATCATTGACATTTGTTTGAGAACTAAGTTGCAGACTAGATGGACACAACCAGTGAGAATATTAAATAACTGATCAATCAATGAAGGGAGTTTTATGTACTCGAGGAAGTTGACTTGACAGCGTTAATTGTGGGTAGCTTGGGTAAATGTGTCTGAAAAAGCGGTGAGACAAATTGTGTAAAAGAGGTATCTGAGGAAATTGCAAAGAACTGTGAAGTCACCCATGTGGCAGAGAAAGATTATAAAAGTAAACAGATGTTAGGGCTGATAAGGAGTTGCTCGTGGAACAGCAAGAATAATAGATGAATCACGGTGTGTACGAGAATCCATTACTCTGTCTGAAATTTCGGCATCGTGCTATGTGCTTCGGAAATGCTTTGTGTTTTAGAAATGTTTCTTAATTTGGAAGTGTTGACGATCGATGTTCTCGGTGGGATATAAATGTGCTTTAAGGAGGTTGTGTGCATTTAACGGCGAATCACTGAAAATGGATGAACAGTGTTTAATCTATTTCATTCGCCAGTTGTATCTGATAATGGAATCCGCCGCTCGAATCGTGGGCACCGGCAGCTCAACTCGTCCTGGAGAATAAACAGGTTATTGATTAGCCAGAGCATCATAGGGTATGGGGAGAAAGCAGGGGAGATGGGGGATGACAGGACGAATTGGATCAGCCTACGATTGAAAGGCGGGGCGCGCTCGATGAGCCTAATGGGCTCCTCCTGCTGCTATATCCTATGGTCTGAAGAACAGTGAAGTTCGAATTTGAAAACTGAAGGACAGGGAAAAAATATCACCTTATACATCTCTGAGATTCATTTTATTGCGGGCGTACTCAGCAAGTCCATAGAATAGTAACTAAAATAGGATCACGGAAAGGACACTTCGCGAATGAGTTCGACCAGAATGCAGATGGAAACAAACTGAGCAAATGGTAAAATAAATACATAAATAGTTCATTCAATTAATCGATCAATCAGTAAATGAATAAAGGGATTGATAGATAGATAGTTAGATAGATAGATAGATAGATAGATAGATAGATAGATAGATAGATAGATAGATAGATAGATAGATAGATAGATAGATAGATAGATAGATAGATAGATAGATAGATAGATAGATAGATAGATAGATAGATAGATAGATAGATAGATGGATAAGCAATAAATATCGAGAACGTGAGATGAAGGATCCTTGAAAGCGAGTCGATAGGCAATGGGAACATTTCGGTGATGGAACAAGTAAAGTTCAGTAAACTTACATCTCTGTTTCAAGGGCCTGATGGTTGAGGGGTCTTACCTGTTCCCGAAACTGGTGTTGTGAGTCCTCAGGCTCCTGTACCACCTTCGTCATGCTTGAGGAGAAATATCTGTTTCCGGACCTGCTGGTGGGTCCTGAAGCTCCTGTATTTTCTCCCTGATTGTTGAGGTGTAAGAACTGTTCTTGAACCTGGTGGTGTGAATCCTGAGGCTCCCGTACCTCTTTCCTGATGGTTATGGATTAATACCTGTCACTGAACCTGGTGGAGAGCGAGCTGACACTCGTGTAACTTCTACCTAGTGGCTGAAGGATAAAAACTGTTGCTCAATCTGGTGGTGTGTGTCCTGAGGCTCCTGTAACTCGCTTCCTGATGGTTGAGGGATAATAATTGTTCTGGTACCTGATGGTGAGTGTCCAGAGGCTGCTGTAACTTCTTCCCGATGTTTGAGGAGTAATAACCGTTCTTGAAACTGGTGGAGAGCCAGCTGAATCTCCTGTACCTTCTTCCGGATGGTACAGGGGGGATAACTGTTCCTGAACTTCGTAGTGTGCGTCCTGAGGCTCCTTCCCGTTGGCGAAAGGGGGGAGGGTAACTGTTACTTAACGTGCTGGTGTGGGTCCCAAGGCTCCTGTACATTCTTCATGATGGTTGAGGATTAATCACTGTCCCTGAACCCGGCGGAGAGCGAGCCGATGAATTCTGTACCTTCTACCTGATTGTTGAGGAGTAATAACTGCTGCTGAACCTGGTGTCGTGTGTCCTGACGCTCCTGTAGCTCCTTTCCGATGTCCGAAGGTTAGTAACAACTCTTGAAACTGGTGGTATGTGTTCTGAGACTACTGGACCCCTTTCCAGCTGGTCGAGGGGAAATAATTATTCCTGAACCTGGTGTGGGTCCTGAGACTCCTGTACCTGATTCCCGGTGGCTGAGGAGTAAGCACAGTCCCTGAGCATGGTGATGTGTGTTCCGAGGCACCTGCAGCTTCTTCCTGATGTTTGAGAGCTAAAAACTTTTCCTGAGCCTGGTGATGTCGGCCATGAGTTTCCTGGACACCCTTGCTGCTGGTTGAGGGGAAGTAAATGTTTTCGAGCCTGGAGATGTGGGTCGTGAGGATCCTGTACCTCCGTCTTGCTGGTTGAGGCTTAATAACATTCCATGAACCCGGTGGGGAGCGATCCGAGGCTCCTGTACCTCCTTAGAAACATAGAAATATAGAAAATAGGTGCAGGAGTAGGCCATTCGGCCCTTCGAGCCTGCACCGCCATTCAGTATGATGATGTCTGATCATTCAACTCAGTACCCTGTACTTGCTTTCTCTCTATACCCTCTGATCCTCTTAGCCACAAGGGCCATATCTAATTCCCTTTTGCATATAGCCAATGAACTGCCCTCAACTGTTTACTGTAGCAGAGAATTCCACAGATTCACCACTCTCTGTGTGAAGAGGCTTTTCCTCATCTCGGTCCGAAAAGTCTTCCCCATTATCCTTAAACTGTGACCCCTCGTTCTGGACGTCCCAAACATCGGGAACCATCTTCCTGCATCCGGCCTTTAGAATTTTATACGTTTCAATAAGATCCCCCTTCAATCTTCTAAATTCCAGTGAATATAAGCCTAGTCGATCCAGTCTTTCTTCATATGAAATTCCTGTCATCCCAGGATTCAATCTGGTGAACCTTCTCTGTACTCCCTCTATGGCAAGAATGTCTTTCCACAGATTAGGGGACCAAAAGTACACACAATATTCTAGTGCGGTCTCACCAAGGCCTTGTACAACTGCAGTAGTATATCCCTGCTCCTGTACTCAAATTCTTTTGCTACGAATGCCTACATACCACTTGCCTTTTACACCGCCTGCTGTACCTGCATGCCCTCCTTCATTGACTGGTGTACAATGATACCCATGTCTCATTGCACCTCCCCTTTTCCTAATCGGCCACCGTTCAGTTAATAATTTGTTTTCCTGTTCTTGCAAACAAAGTGGATTACCTCACATTTATACACATCAAATTGCATCTGCCATGCATTTGTCCACTCACCCCACCTATCCAAGTCATCCTGCATCCTCTTAGCATCCTCCACCCAGCTCACACCGCCGCCCAGATTCGTATAACCCGCAAACTTGGAGATGCTGCAATTAATTCCCTCGGCTAAATCATTAATATATATTGTAAACAACTAGGGTCCCAGCACCTAGCCTTGCGGTACCCCACTGGTCACTACATGCCTTTCTGAAAAGGTCCCGTTAACTCCCACTCTTTGCTTCCTGTCTGCCAACCAATTCTCTATCCAAATCAATAACATACCCCCAAAACTGTGTGCTTTACGTTTGCACACTAATCTCTTGCGTGGCACCTTGTGAAAAGCCTTTTGAAAATCTAAATATACCACATCCCCTGGCTCTCCCCTATCCACTCTACTAGTTACATCTTCAAAAAATTCTATAAGATTCGTCAGACATGATTTTCCTTTCACAAATCCATGCTGCTTTGTCCGATGGGTTCATCTCTTTCCAAATGTGCTGTTATCACATCTTTGATAACCGACTCTAGCATTTTCCCCACCACCGATGTCTGAGTAACCGGTCTATAATTCCCTGGTTTCTCTCTCCCTCCTTTTTTTTTAAAAAGTGGGGTTACATTAGGCACCCTCCAATCCTCAGGAACTAATCCAGAATCTATGGAGTTTTGAAATATTTTCAATAATGCATCGACTATTTCTTGGGCTACTTCCTTAAGCACTGAGATACACACCATCTGGCCCTGGGGATTTATCTGACTTTAATACCCTCAATTTAAATAACACCACTTCCCTATTAACATGTATTTCCCTCACTTCCTCCATCTAACTAGACTATTATCCCTTACTATATCCCTTACTATTTCCGGAAAATTATTTATGTCCCCCTTAGAGAAGCCAGAACCAAAGTAGTTATTCAGTTGGTCTGCCATGTCTTTATTCCATATGATCAATTCTGATGGTTCAGGGGTAAAAACTGATCCTGCACCTGTTGGGGTGGTTCCCAAGGCTACTGTACATCCCTCCGCATAGTTGAGTGGTAGTAACTGTTAATGAACAAGGTTGTCTGGGTCCTGAGGCTCCTGTAACTCCCTACTGATGGTTGAGAGGGAATAACTGTTCCAGAACATTGTTGCGGGAGGCCTGAGACTCTTATACCTCCTTCCTTCTGGTTGAGCGTGAGAAACTGTTGCTGTGGAGTGCCTCAGGGATCTGTTCTGGGACCCGTACTCTTCGTGATTTTTATAAATAACCTGGATGAGGAAGTGGAGGGATATTTTAGTAAACTTGCTGATTACTTATGACATCTACATTATGACGCAATAGTTGGAGGTATTGTGGATAGTGTGGAGGGCTGTCAGAGGATACAGCGGGACATTAATAGGATGCAAAACGGGCTAAGGATTGGCAGATGGACCCAGTTAAGTGTGAGGTGGTTCAGTTTGGTAGGTTAAATATATTGGCAGAATATAGTATTAATGGTGAAACTCTTGGCAGTGTGGAGGATCAGAGGGATCTTAGGTTCCGAGTCCATAGGACGCCCAATACAGCTGCGCAGGTATGTGGTATTAGCCTTAATCAATCGTGGAATTGATTTTAGGAGCAGAGAGATAATGTTGCAGCTATATCGGACGGTGGTCAGGCTCCACTTTGAGTACCGTGCTCAGTTCTGTTCGCCTCACTAAGGGAAGGACAATAAACCATAGAAAGGGTGCAGAGGAGATTTACAAGGATTTTGCCTGGATTGGGAAGCGTGCCTTCTGAGAGCAGGGTGAGTGAACTCGGCCTTTTCTCCTTGGAGTGACGGAGGATGAGAGGTGACCTGATAGAGGTGTACAAGATGATGAGAGGCATTGATCGTGTGGAAAGTCAGAGGCTTTTTCCCAGGGCTGAGATGGTTACCACAAGAGGACTCTGGTTTAACGTGCTGTGCAGTAGGTACAGATGAGATATCAAGGGTAAGTTTGTTACACAGAGACTAGTGATTGCGTCGAATGTGCTGCCGGCAAAGGAGTTGAAGGCGGACACGATAGTGTCCTTTAAGAGACTTTTTGATAGATACATTGACCTTAGAAAAGATAGAAGGCTATTGGCAATCCTAGAAAGTTATAGAACATTCTCGGCACAAAATTGCGGCCGACGGGCCTGTAATGTGCTGTCGTTTATTTTTCCTATGTTATCTGTGTTTTTCTATTTGATGAAAATAGAACAAAGGTTCAATGCCAAGAGTCTTACCATTTTAATATATTCTTCAATCATATTTCATTAACTAAATGAACCACTTCACACGTATCTGCCTTGAAATCCATCTGCCGCTTCTCATCCCAGTTTAGCATTCTATCAACGTCCCGCTGCAACCGATGACAGACCTCGACACTATCCACAACACCTCCAACCTTCGTGTCCTTAGCAAACTTGCTAACCCATCCCTGCACTTCCTCATCCAGGGCATTTTCAATAGTGCAAACAACTTTCCTGCCTCTATCTTAACTATCACACTTTATTTTTTTTATCTATTTCAGTTTATCTGTTGCTTAGAAAAATAGAGGGTTATATGTAAGCTCAGTAGTTTCTGAGGTAGGATCATGTTCGGTACAACTTTTGAGCCGATGGACCTGTATTCTGCTGTAGGTTTTCTATGTTTCTAAAGGAAACTACAAGCCAGTTAGAATAACTTCAGTGGGTGGGAAAGTTCTGGAGTCTATTAATAAAGTTGAAGTTGCGAGGTCCTTGTTGAGTCATGAAAAATATGTCAAAGTCAGCTTGGTTTCTGACGTGGAAAATAATGCTGACAAATCTGTTAGAGTTCTTTGAGGAAGTAACCGGCAGGGTGGACAAACAACAGGCAGTGGAAGTCATTTACTGGACTTCCAGAAGGCATTTGGCAAAGTGCCAAAAAAGAGTCTACTTAACAAGATAAAATCCTATGGAGTTACAGGAGAGACACCGGCATGGAGAGAGGAATGGCTGACAGGCAGGTGTCAACGAGTATGAATAAAAGTGGCTTTCTCTGCTTTCTACGATCACACACTCCCGGGTCAGACAACGAGTCAGGCTCCCTCCACACGGTGCAATCACACACTCCCAGGGTCAGACACAGAGTCAGGATCCCTCCACACCGTCCCATCACACACTCCCGGGGTCAGACACAGAGTCAGGCTCCCTCCACACGGTCCAATCACACACTCTCCGGGTCAGACAACGAGTGAATCTCCCTTCACACGGTCCAATCACACACTCTTGGGGTCAGACACAGAGTCAAGCTCCCTACACACGGTCTAATCACACACTCTCCGGGTCAGACACAGAGTCAGGCTCCCTCCACACGGTCCAATCACACACTCTCCGGGTCAGACAACGAGTGAATCTCCCTTCACACGGTCGTATCAAAGACTCCCGGAGTCAGATACAGAGCGAAGCTCACTCCACACTGTCCATTCACACACATCCGGGGCCATACAATATGCATCTCCCTACACACCATCCCATCACAAACCCCCTGGACGTGACAGAGAGTCCTTCAAACCGACTCTGCATACACTTCCGGGGTCAGGCACTGAACGAACCTCCCTCCACTCCATCCCATGACACACGGCTGGGTTCAGACAGAAGTATATCTCCCTGCTCAGCGTCTAATCACACAATCAAGGGATCAGACTCAGAGTGAGGTTCCCTCCTCATTGTCCATCAGACACACCCGGGGTCAGACATGTGGTGAATCTCACTCCCACCGTCATAGCACCTACTCCTGATGTC